>NW_024117947.1:0-11974 GCF_003073215.2 Triticum urartu | reverse complement strand
TAATCAGAGGGGTAATAATATGCATATAGGATCTGAACATATGATCTTCCACCAAATAAACCAATTAGCATCAACTACAAGGAGTAATCAACACTTCTAGCAACCTACTAGCACCAATCCCGGACTTTGAGACAAGAATTGGATACAAGAGATGAACTAGGGTTTGGAGATGAGATGGTGCTGGTGAAGATGTTGATGGAGATTGCCCTCTCCCGATGAGAGGAGCATTGGTGATGACGATGGTGATGATTTCCCCCTCCCGGAGGGAAGTATCCCGGCAGAACAACTCTGCCGGAGCTCTAGATTGAATCCGCCAAGGTTCCGCCTCGTGGCGGCGGAGTCTCGTCCCGAAAAGTTCTTTCTTATTTTTTTCTCATCGAAAGACTTCATATAGGAGAAGATGGATGTCGGAGAGCCACCAGGGGGCCCACGAGGTAGGGTGCGCCCTAGGGGGGGGCCCCCCACCCTCGTGAGTAGGGTGTGGGCCCCCTAGCCTTCATCTTTGGCGAGGATTTCTTTATTTATTTTAAGATGTTCCGTGGGGTTTCAGGACTTTTGGAGTTGCGCAGATAGGTCTCTAATATTTGCTCCTTTTCCAGCCCAGAATTCCAGCTGCCGGCATTCTCCCTCCTTATGTAAACCTTGTAAAATAAGAGAGAATAGCCATAAGTATTGTGACATAAAGTGAAATAACAGTCCATAATGCAATAAATATTGATATTAAAGCATGATGCAAAATGGACGTATCATACGTCGCACACGGAGGTGCCACGTTCCCTCTCGGAAACACGAGCGTTCTTGAGGGAAGCTCCGGTTTGCAAGAAGCTTACACCAAAGCTTGTCCCAATTCGGCCTAAAAAATTTACCGCGGCATGTTGGTGCCATGTCAAGACACCATGCCATGTTTCATGATTTTCAAGCGTGTTTTGGATTTACAGGAATTAAAAAACAAAGTTTCTCAATCTTTTTGGCCGAGCCACGAAGCCCAAATGTTTGAATTTCATTGACATTTCCTGCATGGAACTTATAGATTCACTCAGAGACACACATGTGATTATTCAACAAACTTTGGTGCACTGGAGCATGTGCCTGTAGTTCAAATTTGAATTATGCACATTAAATCCGCAGGAACTCAATTAATGTGTAAAAAAATGCCAAACAAACCTGGAGTAATTCCAAAATTTAGCACGATACATGTATTTGGTCTAATCTGCCTGTGTTAAAAAAATTAAGGTGGGAGAAGGCAGTGTATGTATGTCATTTCGCACACGGAGGTGGCACATTCCCTCTCGTAACCACGAGCCTTCTTGAAGGAAGCTCCGGTTTGCAAGAAGCTTACAACAAAGCTTGTCCCAATTCGGCCAAAAAAATTACCGCAGCATGTTGGTGCCAAGTCATGACACCATACCAAGTTTCATGATTTTTTAGGCGTGTTTTGTATTTACAGGAATTAAAAACAAAGTTTCTCAATCTTTTCGGCCGATCCACGAAGCCCAGATGTTTGAATTTCATTCCCATTTCTTGCATGGGACCTATAAATTCACCCAAAGACACACATGTGATTTTTTTCAACCAACTTTGGTGCACTGGAGGATGTGCTTGTAGTTTAAATTTGAATTTTGCACATTAGATGCGCAGAAACTCAACTAGTGTATAAAAAAGGTCAAACGAACCCGAAATAATTCCAAAATTTAGCATGATACTTCTATTTGGTCTAATCTGCCTGTGTAAAAAAATTAAGGCGGGAGAAGGCATTATACGTATGTCGTTTTGCACACGCAGGTGACACGTTCCCTCTTGGAACCACAAGCCTTCTTGAGGAAAGCTCTGGTTTGCAAGAAGCTTACACCAAAACTTGTCCCAATTCGGCCAAAAACTTTGCTGCAAAATGTTGGTTCCATGTCATGACACCATGCCAAGTTTCATGATTTTCAGGCGTGTTTTGGATTTATAGGAATTAAAAATCCAAGTTTCCTAATCTTTCCGGCCGAGCCACGAAGCCCAGATGTTTGAATTTAATTCACATTTCCTGCATGGGACCTATAAATTCACCCAAAGACACACATGTGATTTTTCAACCAACTTTGGTACACTGGAGCATGTGCTTCTACTTCAAATTTGAATTGTGCACATTAAATGTGCATAAACTCAATTAATGTATAAAAAGGGCCAAACGAACCGAAATAATTCCAAAATTTAGCACGATACTTCTATTTGGTCTAGTCTGCCAGCGTAAAAAATTTAAGGCGGGAGAAGGCAGCGTACGTATGTCGTTTCGTACACGGTGGTGACATGTTCCCTCTCGGAACCACGAGCCTTCTTGAGGGAAGCTCCGGTTTGCACGAAGCTTACACCAAAGCTTGTCCCAATTCGTCCATAAAATTTACCGCAGCATATTGGTACCATGTCATGACACCATGCCAAGTTTCATGATTTTCAGGCGTGTTTTGGATTTACAGGAATTAAAAAACCAAGTTTCTCAATCTTTCTAGGCCACGACGCCCAGATGTTTGAATTTCATTCCCATTTATTGCATGGGACCTATATATTCACCCAAAGACACACATATGATTTTTCAACAAACTTTGGTGCATTGGAGCATGTGCTTGTAGTTTAAATTTTAATTATGCAAATTAAATACGTAGAAACACAATTGATGCATAAAAATGCCAAACGAACCCGGAATAATTCCAAATTTAAATACGACACTCATGTACTAGTTGCATGTTCATCGTATGTAAATGTTCTAACAATTCAAACATCATCCTTTCCCTCTCTAACACCATTTTGTCTTTCAAAACATAATGAAAAATCAGTTATACCACAAACAGTTTACTAGAAAGAATCGTGTGGGATGCGATGTAAAATATCTGGGTGCACAGTCTTGTCTGGCTTACGCAGGAAGCTTCGTCGTCTATAGTCCACCGCCCCCGCTTGAACCACACTTGCGCGCCAGTTTCTCACAGCACCGAGCGAAATTTATTTGCCACCATGGAAATATCTATCTCCCCACCCCCTCCCTCCTACCAAAAGCAACATTTTAACTGTTCCTCCTTGCTTTCCAAGTTCAAACCTTCATTGCTGCTTACTGGCAACTCAGCCTCCTCGCCGGCGATCCTTTTCTTGCAGCGCCGCCTCCTCACCGGCTACCCTTCATCTTGTAGTGCCGCCTCCTCGCCGGCGACCCTTCTTCTTGCAGAGCCGCCTCCTCGTCGGCGACCCTTCTTCTTGCAGCGGGGCATCCTCGCCGCCGACCCTTCTTCTTGCCGCATGGCCTCATCGATATGGTCAGGTAATCCACACCCCACCCACACCATCCTCCTCCTTTCCCGTCCCACATGCCCCGACCGACGGCGCGACACCTTCCACCAAAATCACTGCCCCCCTCCTCCAATTAAGCGCCGCCCATAGCCATTTTGCACATAGTATAACGTGGAGCTCAGTAGCATGCGGCCGCACGCGCGCACGAAGTCGCTATGGCTGCCATGCGTGTCGACCGCCAGATCTTGGAGGAGCACCTCGTCTTCGAGGCCACTGTCGTCGCCGCCACGCGGTTGTCTACTTTAGAATACAGTTCGCGTTGTTTTCTCGCGAGGCCACCGCCAGTGCCTTCTAGTGATTTTTCCTCTCTAATGTTAATATGCAATCTGATGTTCACTTAACAGTTTGGTCCTCTAAAATGTAATGTTCAGTTAACACTTTGGTCCAACAATTGCTACATTTTGTAGTACTGTTCTCAAGCATTCTTTGTCTTATTAACCATCTTATCTTGTAGTACATGTTTCTATTCTGCAATGTCGTGCTCAGTTAACTATTTTGGTTCATTTGGTCTACTGTCCATTTAACTGTTTGGTTCAGTTCTGCCATTTGATTTTCATTTGTTGTGGGTACAATTTTGTATTGTTATGCATGTGACACCAATCGAATTTGGTTGTACGCAATACATATTCTACTGATAGTATGGCAACTCTCAGTTAACCTGATCAAGATCTTCCATATGTGTGTTGCAGGGAAACAATGGGAGACACACGGTTTACCATCGAGGTTTGTTCAAGAAGGTCCTTTGGCTAATAGCACATTATTATGCAGTTGCAGGAAACATTCTAATATTTAGGTTTCTTACAATTTGGTCTTGCACATGTAGGTCCTGCTATCAGAGGCTAAGACCCACTGTTCGATCCATTTTGCATATGGGGAAATGAGATGTCCATGAATATCAGTCAAGTCAAGAAACTCAGAAAGATTGTTAGGATGAAGAAACTTGCGACGAATAACAGCAAGATCTTTGTTTGCACAATGAAGAAGACATCAGCAAACTATATGATGGTACCAACTCTTTTACCTTGTTTTTACCCCTTGCGCCATTTCAAAATTTACAACAACGATTTATGCAGAGCTTTGTTTTCAGTACTTTTCAAAGCAGTTCACCGATGATTACCTCTCAAACCACCTGCATGGTCAAGAGGCGAGGAAGGTATTCATTCAACACCCACGGTACAATATTGAAGTTTTGCTGAAGAGGACGAAGGTTGGGTAGGCAATTATCCATAGCCATTGGCCTAAAGTTGCAAGGACATTCAACTTCACTAAATGCTCAATATTTGCTTTCCGCTTCTGCAGTTTCCCAGATGAGATTCATATGTCTATTTACCTTGTATGATGCTACTTTCCAGCGGTTTTTGATGCTACATGTGAAACTTGGTGCTGTTATGTAATGGCGTAACTGAGTGCCGAAGCTATCTGATGAAATTCGATTATGAAATCCTGGTTATTTTTATACGGATATGAACTATCTATTGTGTTTTATAAGAAATATCAGTTTAATTAGTACATGGATTATAAATAATAGGCTAATTACCATGCTTATTGGGTTTTCTATTGCGGACGGTTACTCACACAGCACCGTGGGCTATGAACTCAAACAACCCGCATGGTTTCTAGAAAGTAGGCGTGTTCAATCAACTAACAATCACACACGGCTTCCGGCAGCGAACTGTTTGCGTTAGGCCACCTAGCACAAACGTTTCCACACAAAGAACTGTGTGTGATATACATACCTATGGAAATGTTTTTCTACAATTCACTGTGTGGGATGTACATACCTACGGAAATGATTTTCTGGGATTCACCGTGTGGGATGTACATACCTACGGAAATGATTTTCTGGGATTCACCATGTGGGATGTACATACCTACTGAAATGATTGGGTTTCGATGCCTCGCCCGATCGCACATGAGCTCATTTTTGGTCCCAGGAGGGCCTATCCGCGACGGTTTCTAGGTCATGTGGGAAGGACCCCCTATCGCCCACACTCACTTGACGACGGTTCCAAATGCCATCATGGAAAAGGGTTAAAAACCGTTTGTATAGCACCGACGCGCACCAGTGCACATTGCATCTCATTCGGCTGATCGACACTTTTGATATCCTATATAATATCCCATTCTTATCTGGCTTCATCCATGGAGGAACAGAATTTGCGTCATCAGCGCCATACACCACAAGTTGTAGTTTAGATGGATCCAATGCTAATGATGGATCAACAGTACTATTGCGGTTCTGCTGAAATAAATCATCAGACTTGCTATCATGAGATTCTCCATGTTCCATTTGGTCCATAAGGTTATTCACAATCTATCAGCAGGTTCAGGTGAAATAAAAATTATCAGACACAAATCAGGAGTCTCTAGCTCCACTAGAGGCTAGGCTACACCTACACGAGGGTAATGAAATAGTAAAATAAAAGGGGAATTGGAAGCTTGGACAACCTCATCGATAGTGCCGGCAGCCTTTGCCCGTCCCTATTCCTGGATGTGGCGGTAGTCCAGTTCGTCCAGCAGCATGAACGCCCGGAACACCTTGCGGCGGACATACTTGAGGAGGAACCCATGGAGAACCCTCAATGTCGCGGTGGCGTCGAGAGTCCACCTGGCGCCGTCGAGGACCACCCATCCATCTCGCGGGGCAATGCCGGTGCGGGCTGACCAAGCTTGCAATGCGCAGGCGGCTGGGACGATGTCTTGTGCGGTTGTTCAACAAGGTGAGGAGAAGACAGAGAACGAGGCAAAAATTAGTCCGTGATATCTCGACTCAGATATTTCTGCCGTTTTGGCAGGGTTGATTTCGACGGTTGCTGTTGTCGGTCTCTCTCTTCTCTTCATCACTTGTTAAAGAAATCTCAACGACCCGGCAAAACCAAGGACTGTCACGTATGTACTCACCAAGTCAAGTATCCAGGAGGGTATCTACTTGTGACATGTGGACATTAAGGATAGATTCAACCATAAATTGTACTCTTACTTCCTCCGTTCACAAATGTAAATGTTTTAGGTATTCCAATATGGTCGACCGAGATGAGAAAACAAATATACTAAAACAAGTCTATATACATCTGATTCAGAAAAAAAAAGTTAGAACATCTTATATTTGTGTACCGAGAGAGTAAATAGATGTGGAATAAATAGAAACAATATGCACATGTGATAAGGTGATGTTTTTCACACTAGTAGAAAACAAGGCTTTGGTCACAACTCAATATACACATTAGTTCTGGTTGCATTACGAACCGGGACTAATGTGAGCATTAGTCCCGGTTCGAGCGGCTAAAGGCATTAGTCCCGGTTCAAATGAGACCTTTAGTCCCAGTTCGAGACACAAACCGGGACTAAAGGGTGTGATGCCCTTTAGTCCCGGTTCGTGTCTCAAACTCTACCCCCCCGTGTGTCGCCATTTCAGTTCTGAAAAAATCAAAAGAAAATAATAAAAACTTCAAAAAATAAAATCCTTCGAGAGGTAGTTATATTACTACATCTACTAGTTAGGAAAATTAAAAAACTTAAATTTGGACATGTTTTGCAAAAAAATGTTATGAAAAAGTAAAATGGCTATAACTTTTGCATACGATGTCGGAAAAAAACGTATAATATATCAAAATGTTCAGTATGAAAATCCGCATCCGAATTTGACCACCGTAGGCCGTTTTGCAAATTTTTAGAATCCTCAAATTCTACAAGGAAAAAAGTTATACTCAAATTCAGTTTTTTTGAATTTTGGTTACTAAATAATTATTGTTTTTTAGAATAATAGTTTTAAACTCAAACAGTGAAACATGTGACTTCATGCTCAAGCTAAACTCCCGAGGGTTAATAGGATTGAGATCTTACTATTGTCAGGAAAACAACAAGTGCAGACTTGGAAACTAGGAGGAATAGAACTCAGAGGTTAAGCGTGCTCAGGCTGGAGTAGTGACAGGATGGGTGAACGGCTAGGAAGATGGATGATTCGGAATTATGAGGGGTGATTAGAGAATAGAGATTATAGATTAAATTGAGCAGTGATGAGGGATGATTACAGATTAAATTGTAAAATAATTCAGAAATTTGAAAATCAGGAAAAAAATTCAAAAAAAGAATTCATAAAATTTCCTTTAGTCCTGGTTGGTGTTACCAACCGGGACTAAAGGTGGAGCTCCAGACAGCGGCCACCGGGAGGGCCTTTAGTCCCAGTTCGTAACAGAATCGGGACTAAAGGGGGGCCTTCAGTCCCGATTCCAGAACCGGGACTAAAGGCCCATTTTCTACTAGTGTCAATACCCCCTTCGTACCGGCGCATAAGTTATCTTAGGTTGTGCACTGCGACCAAGCCGTAGGGGAAAACGAAAGAACTTAATGTTTATCTTCTAATTAATACCATTGCATGCAGTGAACTAACCACTTTATGCCATGTTAAGTAGTCTCAAGTCATTAAAAACATACACACCCCATGTCTCTTTGGTTGATTCCTTTATTCATGTCAAGAAACAAGAAACGAGATGGGTGTTAATACACCACGCCTAAGTGTTTTGGGATTATTTGGTTTTTCGTAAGATGACTTATGCACCAGTACGGAGACTACAATTCCTCTATCCCTCTTCCAAATGCACTTTAAAGTAGAAAAAAATGTTTCTCTCTCATCACACGGTAATCAAGATAAATAACACTAGGCAGCAACCCGTGCATCATCATCATGCGCTAGAATTTTACATATTGCTAATACCATATAATATTGTAGTTATCATGAAAGCACCGAACCCATTCTAGATGACTGATACATCTCCAACGTATATATAATTTTTTATTGTTCCATGCTATTATATTATCTGTTTTGGATGTTTAATGGGCTTATTTATACACTTTTATATTATTTTTGGGACTAACCTACTAACCCAAGGCCATGTTTTTTACCTACTTCAGTGTTTCGCAGAAAAGGAATAACAAACGGAATCCAAACAGAATGAAACCTTCGGGAGAGTTATTTTTGGAACAAACGTGATCCAGGGGACTTGGAATAGATGTCAAGAAAGAAGCAAGGCGGCAAAACATCCAGGAGCACCACGAAACCCTATTTCCACCGCCGCAACCTTCTGTACCCAAGAGATCCCATCTTGGGGCCTTTTCTGGAGCTCCGTCGGAGGGGGAATCGATCACAGAGGGCTTCTACATCAACACCATACCCTCTCCGATTATGTGTGAGTAGTTTACCATAGACCTTCGGGTCCATAGTTATTAGCTAGATGGCTTCTTCTCTCTCTTTGGATCTCAATACAAAGTTCTCCTCGATCTTCTTGGAGATCTATTCGATGTAACTCTTTTTGCGGTGTGTTTGTCGAGATCCGATGAATTGTCGGTTTATGATCAAGTTTATCTATGAAAAATATTTGATTCTTCTCTGAAATCTTTTATGTATGATTTGTTATCTTTGCAAGTCTCTTCGAATTATTAGTTTCGTTTGGCCTACTAGATTGATCTTTCTTGCAATGGGAGAAGTGCTTAGCTTTGGGTTCAATCTTGCGGTGTACTTTCCCAGTGACAGCAGGGATAGCAAGGCACGTATTGTATTGTTGCCATCGAGAATAAAAAATGGGGTTTATATCATATTGCTTGAGTTTATCCCTCTACATCATGTCATCTTGCCTAATGCGTTACTCTATTCTTATGAACTTAATACTCTAGATGCATGCTGGATAAAGGTCGATGTGTGGAGTAATAGTAGTAGATGCAGAATCGTTTCGGTCTACTTGTCACGGACATGATGCCTATATACATGATCATGCCTAGATATTCTCGTAATTATGCACTTTTCTATCAATTGCTCGACAGTAATTTGTTCACCCACCGTAATACTTATGCTATCTTGAGAGAAGCCACTAGTGAAACCTATGGCCCCCGGGTCTATCTTTTATCATATAAGTTTCCAATCTATTTTACTTTGCAATCTTTACTTTCAATCTATATCATAAAAATACCAAAAATATTTATCTTATTATCTCTATCATATCTCACTCTCGTAAGTGACCGTGAAGGGATTGACAACCCCTTTATCGTGTTGGTTGCGAGGTTCTTATATGTGTGTGTAGGTACGAGGGACTTGCGTGTACTCTCCTACTTGATTGATACCTTCGTTCTCAAAAACTAAGGGAAATACTTACGCTACTTTGTTGCATCACCCTTTCCTCTTCAAGGGAAAACCAACGCAGTGCTCAAAAGGAATCAAGAAGGATTTCTGGCGCCGTTGCAGGGGAGATCTAACCACAAGTCAAGACATACCAAGTACCCATCACAAACTCTTATCCCTCGCATTACATTATTTTCCATTTTCCTCTCGTTTTCCTCTCCCCCAGTTCACCCTTGTCGTTTTATTCACCATCTTTTTCCGTTAGCCTCTTTATCGTTCGCTTCTTGTGTGCTTGTGTGTTGGATTGTTTGTCACGATGGCTCAAGATAATACTAAATTGTGTGATTTTTCCAATACCAACAATAATGATTTTATTAGCACTCCGATTGCTCCTCTTACCGATGCTGAATCTTGTGAAATTAATACTGATTTGCTGAATCTTGTCATGAAAGATCCGTTTTCCGGCCTTCCTGGTGAAGATGCCGCTACCCATCTAAACAGCTTTGTTGATTTGTGTGATATGCAAAAGAAGAAAGATGTGGATAATGATATTGTTAAATTGAAGCTATTTCCGTTTTCTCTTAGAGATCGTGCTAAAACTTGGTTTTTGTCCTTGCTTAAAAATAGTATTGATTCTTGGAACAAGTGCAAAGATGCCTTTATCTCTAAGTATTTTCCTCCCACTAAGATCATCTCTCTTAGAAATGATATTATGAATTTTAAGCAACTTGATCATGAGCATGTTGCACAAGCATGGGAGAGGATGAAATTAATGATACGTAATTGCCCTACACATGGTTTGAATTTGTGGATGATCATACAAAAATTTTATGCTAGATTGAATTTGCTTCTAGAAATCTTTTTGATTCGGCCGTGGGAGGCACTTTTATGGAAATCACTTTAGGAGAAGCTACCAAACTCCTAGATAATATTGTGGTTAATTATTCTCAATGGCACACCGAAAGATCTACTAGTAAAAAGGTTCATGCTATAGAAGATATTAATGTTCTGAGTGGAAAGATGGATGAACTTATGAAATTGTTTGCTAATAAGAGTGTGTATTTTGATCCTAATGACATGCCTTTGTCTAATTTGATTGAGAAAAATAATGAATCTATGGATGTGAATTTTGTTGGTAGGAACAACTTTGGTAACAACGCGTATAGAGGAATCTTTAATCCTAGGCTGTTTCCTAGTAATTACTCTAATAATTATGGTAATTCCTATAACAATTCTTAAGGAAATTATAATAATATGCCCTCTGATTTTGAATCTAGTATTAAAGAATTTATTAGTTCGCCAAAGAGTTTCAATGCTTTGATTGAAGAAAAATTGTCTAAGATTGATGAGTTGGCTAGGAACGTGGATAGAATTTCTCTTGATGTTGATTCTTTGAAACTTAGATCTATTCCACCTAAGCATGATATCAATGAGTCTCTCAAAGCTATGAGAATTTCCATTGATGAGTGCAAAGAAAGAACCGCTAGGATGCGTGCTAAAAAAGATTGCTTTATAAAAGTGTGTTCTTCTAGTTTTGATGATAATAAGGATGAATATCTAAAAGTGATTGATGTGTATCCTATTAAATCTTTGTTTTGCAATATGAATCTTGATAATGATGGGACTGGAGATGAGTCAACTTTAGTTAAAAGGCGTCCAATGATTCAGAGTTTGTAGATCTTGATGCAAAAATTGGTAAAAGTGGGATTGGAGAGGTCAAAACTTTACATAGCAATGAACCCACTATTTTGGATTTCAAGGAATTTAGTTATGATAATTGCTCTTTGATAGATTGTATTTCCTTGTTGCAATCCGTGCTAAATTCTCCGCATGCTTATAGTCAAAATAAAGCTTTTACCAAACATATCGTTGATGCCTTAATGCAATCTTATGAAGAAAAGCTTGAATTAGAAGTTTCTATCCCTAGAAAACTTCATGATGAGTGGGAACCTACTATTAAAATTAAAATTAAAGATCATGAATGCTTTGCTTTATGTGACTTGGGTGCTAGCGTTTCCACGATTCCAAAAACTTTGCGTGGTGTGTTAGGTTTCCGTTAATTTGATGATTGTTCTTTAAATTTGCATCTTGCGGATTCCACTATTACGAAACCTATGGGAAGGATTAATGATGTTCTTATTGTTGCAAATAGGAATTATGTGCCAGTAGATTTCATTGTTCTTGACATTGATTGCAATCCTACATATCCCATTATTCTTGGTAGACCTTTCCTTAGTACGATTGGTGCAATTATTGATATGAAAGAAGGGAATATTAGATTCCAATTTCCGTTAAGGAAAGGCATGGAACACTTTCCTAGAAAGAAAATTAAGAATGAGTTCATTACAGTACCTTAAGTGGTGGTTTTTTTTCTTATACTAACGGAGCTCATGATATTTTCTGTTGAGTTTTGTATTGTGAAGTTTTCAAGTTTTGGGTAAAGATTTGATGGATTATGGAATAAGGAGTGGCAAGAGACTAAGATTGGGGATGCCCAAGGCACCCCAAGGTAAAATGCAAGGACAACCAAAATCCTAAGCT
>NW_024117945.1:0-8240 GCF_003073215.2 Triticum urartu | reverse complement strand
GCGGCTCGCGCTAGGCCGAGGCCACGCTCAGTTGCCAGTTTTATTTGTTTTTTTTCTGTCCATTTTTTGGGCATATATAATACAGTTTTTTTATTCAAATTATTTCGATAAATATTTTGTTTAGAAAATAGAAAAGTAAAAGTAATGCTTCTGAAAAGCAAAAAGTTCATGAATTTTTTAATTCATGTTTTCCGCTGCAAATAAATGTAAGTTTTAACATTTAAAAGGAAAAAGAAAATTCTTCCGAAAAGAATAAAGTTCATGAATTTTTTATTCATGCTTTCCGCTGCAAAGTAAAAGTTTTATCCTCCAATTAAATTGGAACCAACGGGAAAATTTAGTTGGAAGAATTGATCTTAGCATTGTTTTTCCCCTGTGGGTGAAATCAGATGCAGATAGTCTCTGCTATGACAAAAGAAAGATATGTTTTTACGTTAAAATATGGTATTGTTATTTTCTAACCAACGTTGTTGATAACAGTACTATAATTCTATGAGTCTTATGTTCAAAACTTAAATCTCTGATAAATTCTGTGTCATAGTGATCAATTTTCAGAGAACAGTTAAGGATGAAGAAATGCTCTTGAACTAGAGAAATGTATATTTCTTGTTTCCGCTGCAATAAAGTTGATGATGATGATTATTTCCGAGCAAAGTAGTTTAATAGAAATACTATCATCACATTGTTTATGAGTTATATGCATCATTTCCATTTCTGCCCAACAGTGATATGGAATTAATATAGAAGAATGAGTTTTATTCTAATTCTACCACAACGATGATTTAGAGTATAAAAAGGAAGTTTTGCAAAAGTTTAATGTGCATATTTTTTTAACCAGACCAACGTAGGGTTATTTTTATGCTCATTATTGTTGATTATTTGCTAAGTTTTCTCAGACTAAAAGTTTTCCATGCTTTCATTCGTGAAAGCAAATGGCTGGTTACTTGTGACCCGAAAGATGACCAAGAAAGGTCATAACGTGAGGGAGTGTGTTCTCTCTAACGAATGGCTTCAAAAGAAAAGAGATAGATCATTGAGAGTCTTGGTTGACGAATGTCTTTCATGTACTCTTTATGAAGAAGGTTTTTCAGATAACATGATTTGAAATGAAACAAGCAACATGCGTGTTTAATTTGACCAACGTCGGATCAAGCATGTGTGTCAAAGAGCATTCGGATTTATTTCTGAATTTGATGATTGAATATGCAGTCAAAAGAGCCAATTCTGGCATGTATGTCCCTTGGAATTACCCGCATGGCGGGAAAAGATGATTATGATAAAACCCGCATGGCAGGAAAAGTGTGGGAAAATTCCCTGCGTAACCCATATGGCGGCAGAAATTTTCTCAGACTTATCCTGTATGACAGGAGAAAGACATGATGACTCATGTGCTTTTAATATGTCCCACTCTGGGAGAAAAGTATGGAGTAGCTATTATGCTTTCCTAGTATCGACCGTACATCTTATGTGTAACGGTCATTAAGCACTCAATAAATCCAAAGAGAACAAAAGTTACAGACGAACCTAAAGATAAGAATGATGTGCAAGTCTGACTTGCAAAAGTACTAATGATAAAGAACTATGTTGAGTTTCTGAAATTGAATGAGGAAAAAGTACTCCAGATAAATGAAGTAGATAATCGAAGTTTCCTCATTCACAAGAGTTATGAATGGTTTTTCGAAATTGTGGCACAAAAGTTCTTGCCACATTTCGAGGGGGAGAAAAGATATATGAGATAAATTAAGAATGATGAAACTCCCCTATACTTTAGATAATGTGATGAAGAATGTGATCGTCTAGGGGAGTATGACGGTCATATTAATACCCCTAAAGAAAAGAAATAGTTGTATTTCTGGATCTTTTACAGTTCCGAAAGCAGAGTAAGGAATACTAAGACGGTGCTTAAAGTGCCATAAAGAAGAATGTTTTAACAGAATAAACCCAAATTATAAAGTTTAAAGATACGCCATTTTTAGTGAAGATGGAGTAATATGGGGGAGCATGTTGTATGACCTATACAACACCTGATGTCAGCTCTATAAAGGATGAATGAGTACACATGGATCTTGTGACATAGGTCCCTGTAAAAATTTTTGCCTCTTGGAAATGAAAGACTATATAATTAATTTGCCTCTTGGCAATGACAGAGCAACAACATCCCCATATGAAAGAAGTGCCAGTACCTGAGACACTGATGGTCTTAAGGAATGAGAAAATCAGATACTTCTGATTACTATAAAGTCTATGTTAGTGAAATTCAAATGGAGGTTGATCCCACCTCATTTAAAGTGCTCATTCGAGTTTTGAGAAGTGTCTGCTTATCTAAATGATAAGAGACTATGTGAGATGAAATGAAATTGGTGAATCCCGACGATGTTTGGGACTGATGAGTAATTTCCAATGGAGCCAAAACAGTAGGCTGTAAAGAGTCTACAAGGACAATGTGACTCCAAAGGAAATATGTAAAGGTGTAAAACACGACTTAAATCGAAAGGTTTTTGCGCGTTTTGCACTGAATAGATTACAATGAGTGTTGGTAGCACATCATGATCTGAGTTACATCAGATGAAAATAAAGAACACAGGGGATACTACCTGAAGAAGTCTTTTATGGACTAAAGCAATCAAATGTTGTTTTGGGTTAAAGAAATGCGAGGACAATTGTGTTTGTATAAAGTTATAGAATGGGAAATTCATTTCATAATCCTGTGCATGTGGATGACGTCCTACTTGCTAGTGGTTATGTCAATCTACCAGGAAGAAAAAAATAATAAAAAGGTTCTTGTCCTCAAAGTTCAAAAGAATGTTCTCGGTAGAGTGTCTCTCGTTATAATTATCGAGATTCACCAAGAAAAGAATAAAAGGGGTATTAGGAATGTCACATGGACATGCTAAGAAATGTCTCTAAAGTATGCATGCGAGAAAACCTACGCATGTTCTTATAGTCAAGGGTAATAGAACTGGAAACTATGGTGTTCCAAAAGTTGATGAGAAAAGATTGAAAACGGATATGGTACCATATGCTTCAGCTGTTAGAAGCTCAATATATTGCCCTGACACAGTTCACATATCCGGGTAGTTTTGGCAATGTCCAGTCCATATATAGATCCCTGGAATGGAGTCAAAGATATCGGCCTCATGCTGAAAGAAATAAGTGCTCTAAAAAGTTTGTGAGTACAAAGACAAGACTTGTGGAATGTATAGCGAAATCCACAATTGTCGCTAACTTTCACACTTGGAGATTTTTGTGTGGAAAAGCTCCAAAGAATGAAACAATTATCATCAATGTGATGCAAAGATATTTTATAGCTTGATATGAGGCTGAGGGACAGGCAAAATGGTTAAGGAGACCTGTACCCGGAGTTGATAATGGTTGACAACAGCGATAACTATTTTAAGTCTTTCGCTCCTATGACAACGAGTCAAGTGTTGATGCCAAACACATTGACACAAAGTTATACGTTGTTAAGGAGAAAGTCCGGAAATTATGTTGAAATGCTTGGAGCATGAAAGCAACAGACAAGTATTTGAAGATCTGCTTATTAAAGGCTTACCCCCAGTGTGTTCGGAGAACACACAGTCGACATGGGTTTTATGGTATAGTCTAACATTTCCGGACAATAAAAGGGCCCAAGGTTAAAGAATCTGTTTCAAAACAGAGGAGTGTGTTGTAGGTGTTGATTCTATCGGGAATGAACCGTGATGATGAGACATGCTCTACATGCAAATCTGTGATGGAACGAGTACTTTGAAAAGAGTTATTTCAAAGTATAAAAGTTAAAAGTATATGATGAGATCAAGGGGAAGAATGTTAGGTTGATCTCTCCACCAATGGGCCCAACGGCTCATTGGGCCCTTGATCCACGCCCTGATCGGGGGCGTCCAGCCCAAGCGAGGCTGGTGGGCCCCTATCGTGCAGTGCTATAAAGAGGAGGTGGGGACCAGGGGCACAGGGTGCAAGGTTCGTCACCGCCACTGTTCCCCACTCCTAACCCTATCCGATCCAGAGGGAGGCACTGAAGCGATGGGAAGCTCCGCCGCCGCCACTGCCTCCTCACCGCCGCCACCCACTCGCCACCATGACCGACACGGCGGCCTCCTCGAGCCAAGGAGAAGTGAATGTACAGATCGATCTATCCCGTATCCCTAGCCTACACGATCTACAGATTACAACAATAGTGACTATAGATGGTATGTAGTAGTAGCAGTAGTAGTGTACAGTAGCTATTGCTATCCCATTGAAAACCTGTGCCACTACCAGGCCACGTAGTTTTGCTTAGGCGTGGAAGGTTTTGAATTCAGTTTCATAAATATCTCAACCACTACCGAGAGTCACTGAGATTCAGTGAATTTCAATGATTTCGGTGAAATGATCAAAATGTTTACTTAAAATTCTACCAAATATTTGATTTTTTTGAATATTTTTTATTCCTGTGTACAACTGAAATGATAAGGTTCATTTAAAAAAAACTGAAATGACAGGGTTATTTTGGCCGAACGATAATTATTTTGGTATCGACTGAAATTATTGAAATTCAGTGAATATAAACCACATCACTGAATGTTAAAAACAATCGTATTATGGATATCCTATGGTGTGGGAGTAGTACAGAGAAGGTGTCCTCTTCGAACTATCGCTCGTCCAATATCAAAATTGTGATTCTTGTAGAAACTGAAGTAGTGTACTTGTGGAGATCTTCTTTTTGAGGAGGTGTGGAGAGATACACTTCACATTTTGTTATGATATGACCAGCCCACCAACAATGCTTTGCACACGTCTGCCTTTGGTTCGTTAAATTCTTCACTGCTGTCGTTCCTTACAACATTTCAATTTCAGGAATGTTTTTTGAGAATAATCGTTCCTTAGAAGAAGTCAACGCGATGAATATTTTCTTAAGTTTGTTTACTTTTGTTTGTATACCGCAAACTTTTAATACATAGGACATATTAAAAAATTCTTTATTTAGATTTTTAAAACATTCCCACACATATTTAAAAAAATGTTAACACAGTGTAAACAAACTGTTCGTGCAATTTAGAAAACAATATTCGTACCATTCAAAAAATGTTTGTGACATTTAAAAATGTTATCATATTTGAGTTTGTTATAAAATGTTTGTGCATTTAAAAAAAATGCAAATCGTTCAAATAAATGTTCATGACATTTCTTGAAATAATTTGTATATAACGTAAAACATGTTTAGGTAATATAAATTAATGTTAATACATGATTAAAAAATTTAGCATGTATTTGAAAATTTTAACATTTTCACGTAAAATATGTTCAAACATGTATTTAAAAATGTTCGATGTGTATATTAAAACAATATTACAACCGCTCAAAATTATCAGAACAATATTGCACACTTACACAAAAAGCATCCCAAACATCAGACACATGGAGACTTGATGGCATCAAACATCACAGCCAGTTTTAATCTAGAGGAAGTTAGGCTCAAACGGTCCTCTCCTTTTAGCACCCCATGCATTGCTGCGATGTCCAACCACCCCCATAGTTTGTGTGCACTTCGGCATAAGTGCGAACAGACAATTCAAGCGTTTGTTTTCCTGTCAGGGTTCATCTCCCTCTCATCCAGCGCTTTCCTGATCCTAACCCTGGAAACGGTTTCTTGGCAGAACAGATTAGAAACAAAAATTTGTCAGGGCGGTCTGGGAATTGAATAAAGGGCATGCCAAGTAATCTTTGCATGGAACAACCATTCTGAATATTGTTCTGGTAGATAACAGGGCAAAAAACGTGCACAATCAGTTTGCCTCTAAGCATTCCTTGAGCGAACCGTTCGGTAAGTAACAAAACTAAGACACACACAACAAAATGGTGATAGTGACTCTGATTTGTTCAGATTCTTACTACAATTATGTAAATACAACGCTACTACCAAATCAAATTCATTTTTGTAAAAAAAAACCAGTTGTGCTCCACGCGATCCACCTAGAAATAAATAAAAAACCTCCGCCTTCCAGTGAATCGTGAAAGACTTAGGAATGTTTGCCACACTTGGGCTTTTCCATTGCATGTTAATATATAGACAGATTTACAATCCTAACCATAAATGAGAGATCACAATAATATCGATACTTCTCGGTTTAGGGAATTAGGAGATATGTCACGATATGTGACATATTAGTCTAACACTCCCCCACAGTCACAACGGGAGGAGAGCGGACATTGAGACTGGACCGAAAATTCAGAAACAACGGCAACCGGTTCGTCCAGATATTAGTGAACTGGCGAGACGAGGGAACATGTAGCACGGGGACCTGACCCAAGGCAACACGATCGCGAACGAGTGTAGATCGATCTCGATGTGTTTAGTACGCTGATGTTGTACTGGGTTCGTGGACAAGTAGACGGCACTGACATTGTCACAGAAGACGATCGTCGCAGGAGGAGATGGTCGATGAAGCTCCTGGAGAAGTTGCCGAAGCCAACTCGCCTCAGCTACGACGTTGGCCACAACGCGGTACTCTGCTTCAGCGCTAGAGCGAGAGACCGTGTGTTGCCGCTTGGACGACCAAGAGATGAGGTTGTCACTGAGGTAGACACAGAAGCCCGATGTTGAGCGCCCAGTGTCAGGGCAGCCGTCCCAGTCGGCATTGGTGTAAGCGATCATGGAGTCTGGCGAGGTCGAGTAGAGCTGAAGGCCATGAGAAAGCGTGCCCTTAACATAGCGCAAGATGCGCTTGATGGCCGCTAGATGCTGCTCACGAGGGTCGTGCATATGAAGACAAACTTGCTGAACGGCATATGCGATGTCGGGGCGCGTAAAAGTGAGGTACTGGAGAGCTCCGGCGAGACTCCGGTACTAAGTGGGATCGACCACTGGAGGACCGGCGGTAGCAGCGAGCTTCGGCGACGTGTCAACTGGTGTCGTGACGGACTTGCAAGCAGTCATGCCGGCCCTGTCCAGAATCTCCGTGGCGTACTTGGCTTGCGAAAGATGCATGCCGGAGGATTCGCGGGTGCCCGCGATGCCGAGGAAGTAGTGGAGGATGCCCATGTCCGTCATGACGAACTCGGCACGGAGAGAGACCGTGATCCTGTCGAGCAAGCCGGTCGAGGAGGCGGTGAGGACGATATTGTCCACATATAGAAGGAGGAAGGCCATGCCTTCCGCACACCGGAGGACGAACAACGAGGTGTTCGAGCGTGAGCACACGAAGCCGGTCGAAGTGATGAAAGCCACGAAGCGTTGGTACCACGCACGAGGAGCCTGCTTGAGACCGTAGAGCGAATGGTTCAGCCGACAGACGTGCTCGGGGCAAGTGGAGTCGATGAAGCCGGTGGGTTGACCACAGTAGACAACCTCAGCAAGTGTGCCATGCAGAAAGACGTTCTTGACGTCGAGCTGACGAGTCTCCCAATTAAGAGAGAGCGTGGTGGAGAGAAACCCCGAAGATCCCAAGTGTTGTTGCTAGGGAGATCACGGTACTCCGCAGTCATAGCATCGAGCTAGTTGGGATCCTTGAGAGCGGCACGGGCGGAGGTGGGAACCGGGGAGTACCTACTGACAGAGGAAACATGCAGGTTAAGCCGCTCGTGAGGGCCCTTGTGTATGCCGGAGGTGATGCACGTGCGATGAGTGGGTGCATGAGGGGCGGGTGGCGAGGAAGGGGGGGGGGGAGGGGAGGATGGTGCGGTAGGGGTAGGAGTGGTGACCGGAAGGGGTGGTACAACAATGGGTAAGTTGTCGTCGTCGGCGAGAAAGTCGTATGTGGTGGCGACAGAAGGCTGTAGGGAGGCAAAGGGAAAAGTCATCTCATCGAAAACAACGTGACGAGAGATGATGATGCGCTGGGTAGTGAGATCCATGCATCGATATACCTTATGACGAGAAGAATAGCCAAGAAAAACGCAAGCACTCAAATGCGGCGACAGTTTATGTGGCATAGTAGAGGCGGTGTTGGGATAGCATAGGCAGCTGAAGACGCGTAGCAACGAGTAATCGTGATGGCTGTTGTGAAGGGCATGAAGGAAATATGCCCTAGAGGCAATAATAAAGTTATTATTTATTTCCTTATATCATGATAAATGTTTATTATTCATGTTAGAATTGTATTAACCGGAAACATAATACATGTGTGAATACATAGACAAACAGAGTGTCACTAGTATGCCTCTACTTGACTAGCTCGTTGATCAAAGATGGTTATGTTTCCTAACCATAGACATGAGTTGTCATTTGATTAACGGGATCACATCATTAGGAGAATGATGTG
>NW_024117944.1:0-13363 GCF_003073215.2 Triticum urartu | reverse complement strand
CGCACGCCGCCGATCCGCCGCCCCACCGTAGGACCCGATCCCGCCGAGGTAGCCACCGCCGCCGGTTTTCGCGAGAAAACCATTCGGTTTTTTAGAAACCCTAGTTCGTTTTTTTATAGATCGGTTTGGTTCGGTTTTTCTTCGATTCAGTTAAAAAGCGGACGTTCATCCGTACTTTCATTTTAACAAACGCCGTTCATCCGTTAGCCGCAGACAGCGAACGTTCGTTCGTTAGCCTGTTCATCAGTTTCCTTTTTCCAGGGTTTTTCCGCAATTATTTTCGATCGCGATTTCGGCCCTAATCTTCGATCTAGTATATCTTTTCGCTCGTTTATCCAAATCGGGTTAAACAAGCGCCTAGATCTTCGTCTCGAAGCCCTCTTTCTGTTTAACCAACTTGAACAAGATTTTGGTACTGTAAAATTTGATTTTAGTCCAGATTAGTAATCGGATCTTGTTTCTTTCGTAGTTTGAGTTTCGTCGCTCCGTTTGATTTGATTCTTTTTTCAAACGGGAGTTCTTCAGTTGAACTTTCTGGTTAGATCTTCTTATTTGAGTTTTATCCGTGCATCTTTGCTTGAGTGCTTATGTATGCTATTGTTTGTTTGCGATAGAATACCCGGAGTGCGAAGCGTGCTACTACGAATCTCTAGGTTTTGCGGATCGTCAGCAAGGCAAGTAACCCTTTATCATCTCTACTCCTAATGGAGCAGTTGGTAGCCTCGTATGGTTTATTTTCGTCCCACCTCCCATGGTTTTTTTGGTACCTCCTCCCACCTTCACTGGTTTTTTTGTCCCCTCCCTCCACCTCATTGGTTTATTTTCGCGTCACCCTCTCACACAACGAAAGAAATCTGAACAGATCAGAACTTTCCATACTGGCACAAGTTATTTAGTAATGTAGAATCAATCACGAACAATCTCTAAAAATAAAATCTAAATTAATTAACCTTACCTTAAATCACTCGATCACATTAATTAGAAAGCAAATATTTGATTTTCAGAAGAAAAAAATCGCTCAATCACATTAACCTTACCTTAACTCATGGATGGTAATCAATCTCCAAACAAAGGAAATAATACATAGAGGGAGCAGTAAATAAACTCCCTTTCTTATGACATGTATATGATCTTCCCTTTCCTCTCCGTTGTCGAGCGTTCTTGATTCTTGAGACCGATGCTTGGGCTGTGTCATTGGGCTGCGTCACTGGGTCGCGACGGTGCCGGAGGACGAGGACGGCGAGGCCGGGTGCCGTGGCACCGCGTTGGCCGCGACCGGTGAAGGGGCGAAGAAGGGAGGCTTCCCTGGCCCTAGCCGTGGCCCTGGGAGTTGGTGCGGTGGAAGCGGCACTTGAAGGACCCAGCATGAGTGGCCGGCGTGCAGACGCACTTGGAAGCGGGCCCGTGGCCCACGCCGAACGGCGCCGACGTCGACCCGGGCCACCTCCTCCGCGTATTCTTGGAGCTGTGGTTGGCCGATTTACATGAAATTAATTCCCTCAGTTGTGGTGGCAAATATAATACACATAATCCATATTGTTATGCACTAGCGCGCGTATGTGTGTGTGTGTGTGAAATAGATGGATTATGGTCCCGTACCCAATAAGATGGATATGTGTGTGTGTTAGAGAGAGAGAGGGAGAGGGGGAGAGAGAGTGAGGAAGAGGGAGGGAGAGTGTGTGTGTGTGTGAGGATTTGATGGTAAAAAAGGTCGCCAATGTAACTTGATATGTATGAGAATATTAATATTGAACTCTTTAAGTTAATGTGGCCCCGTTGCAACGCACGGGTGTTCTTAGTACTCTTTCATACCTAGTTTTTATGCATTAGTTTCAACCCTCACACATTGCATGGGTAGGATCTCTTAACACGTGGGTTTGGGAAGTAGATGATGAGGTAGAACCTATTGCCCTTTTATTATCAAACCCTTGGGAGTTACTTCTACTTTATTCTTATATTGCTATGCTATGATCGTAGACGTGGATTGGGTTTTGAGAGTATCCATGACAGATGTGAGATTGTTAATTAATGGTTCAACTTAAGGTGGCAACTTTAATACACATCTGGGTGGATTGCTTGTGGGCACCTGGGGTTATACCAGTGTTGTCCTAGGACATCCCGGGGTTTTACCGTGTGATCCTCCTATGGTCCGCCACCCAGGCTCAAAGGGATCATAAGATTATTCATGCTTGAAACTTCCGTGTGCAGCCACAAGCTATTATGGGCTCTAGCATAGTGGAGTAAGTTGCATGACCTCTTCCAGTGGTAGACTAGCAGATGTAGGGGATGTAGGTTGGTACGGTCTACCCGAGGTTAGTGTTAATGCTTCTAAAAAACTATGTCTTGGTCATCCGTTTCTCAAACACCATGTAGTGCGAGAAATCCAACGGATGAGATCGAGTCTTGTGGGGAAAAGTGCGCAAACCTCTGTAGAGTGTACAAACTAATCATGGTTAGCCGTGTCCCCGGTTATGGACATCTTGATTGGTTCTTGAATTATCCTATGGATCTCATTACTCTAAATTAACTTGTTGGGTTGATAATTACTTTTAATTGGGATTGAGATGGGGGTACCATTCTCAATGTTGTTTCAACTACCATGATAGTTAAATAAAATATATTCCTTTGTTGTAGGCAAAAATTGGCTTTTCGCAAAAACTTTGTAACCATAGAGCCTCCACCAGCCATATATGCATGTAGTGATAGCATTTATTTGTTCATTGCTCTACTATGTTACATTGCCAGCATATTTCTTGTGCTGACCCGTTTTCGGGCTGCAACGTATTATGTTGCAGACTTTTTAGACGACGAGTAAGATGCCATAGGTCGTTTGTCGTGCACTCAACATTACCGATCCACGAATGACACTGAAGCACAGAGACTTGACCGTTTGAGGCCGGGTCGCTACAAGATGGTATCAGAGCACATGCTGAATGTAGGACATGACCACTAAGATGAGCCATAGATCACTCTTCTCTATTCATTTCTGACTCCTCTCCATTTTCTACTCTTTAGGATGGCGGACTCAAGGAATAAGCTTACACAGCCGGATGAAGACACCCCGTTTGGACGACACTTGAAGGAAGTCACTAGGTACCTGAACATCAGAATATCAAGCTTCACCAGGACCTACACCGCCACACTACCAGAAGAGGAACGATGGATGATTCGAGTTCAAGTTCCAGAAAGGACATTCACGCCAGTCACTGAGCCCATAGAGTTTTCTTTTGATGCACCAACCTAGAGTCTAGGAAAGAGCATGGCAGCCCACGTCGCCATGGGGCACATCGGCGAAATTTAGCACAAGGAGCTTAAGGACACTATCTATGTGACGCCCCATGACCGATGTGCCAGGTGTCGTCCAGTTATTCGCTATTGTTGCCTTGTCTTTGCTTGCGTGTTGCATCTTATCATGTCATCATGTGCATTGCATCATCATGTTTTCAAAACTTGTATCCGTCCCGGTCTCCTCATTCCGTCCGTTGTCCGTTCCGAGCCCAGACACACTTGCATGTGCCCGCGACATGTCCGAAATATTATTTTATAAGTGGCCGGAAAATGTTCTCGGAATGGGTTGAAAGTTGGCATGCGGTGTTGTTTTGTTGTCAGTAGACCGCCTGCCAAGTTTCATCGCGTTCGGAGTTCGTTTGATAGCCCAACGGATAACTATAGCGGCATTATGGTCGGTCTAACGTCGGACGTTTTCGGTCTCCGGAAACAGGTGTCGGGCCCTCTCTCTCTCTTCTCCCCCTCGCAGTCTCACCACATCCCACCTAGTCCATCCTCCTTCCCCTCTTCGCTCCCGGAGTTGTCCGATGCGACCGCATGGTCCAAAACCCTCTCTGCACAATGCATCGAACCCCTCACGTGCGCGCCCGAAGCTGTCCCGGACTCGACCCGGACTGTCGCCACCGTTGTGTCCGGATCATCCCCAAACATCTACAAAATGTCTCCGTTTTGTTAATTGGACTTCCTAGTCTATTTTTCTCGACCGCTCGATTTATTGGAGGGGCGGTTTAGCCCCTACCCAATCCATATCTGCGATATATAAAGCAGATGAAACCCTAGACCACTGGTTGCCCCCCCCCCACAAGACCCCCCCCCCCCCACCCGCCAGTCCTCACCTCTCTTTCTCGGGATCTTCCCCGATCCATCCGCAGGGCCCCCCACCTCCCTCGTTTTCTTCACCGGACCAACCAGCACCCCTCTCGCTCCACCTCAAGCCAGCGCGCCTGCACGATCTGCTGCACCCGAGCACGCCTACAATCCTCTTGCTAACATGCCTCATCACCGGAGCTTGCCACCGGCGACAGCAGCAACAACACCGACCTCCCCTGCTCTTTTCTTTTTCCCTTTCCTCCTTGGTCTCCCTCTCTCTCATGCCGGTCCTCCTCCCTCTCTCTCAGGTACCCAGGACCACCCGATGAACGCCAAGCCCACAGCTCATCGCCCCCGGGAACGAGTCCCTCCGCCAGGATCTGACGCGGCCTGTGTCCTCGGCCTCGTTCCCGTCTCCAGGGCGCCGCGCCGCCCACAAGAGACATCCTGGGACGCCCAACAAATCCCGGCTGCCCCTGCATCCCCTGATACCAGCAGGAGCTCGTCCGATGCCACCTCGCCTCCCCGACCCGAATGGACACCAGATCTGGCAGGGGACCGCTGGATCTCGCCGCCTCCGCCATGGATTCCTCATCCCCAACCTCTTCTGCTGCTTCTGACGTCCCACCGCCGTCTTCCCGGAGCCCCAGGTTCCCTCACCGTTCTCTGCATCGTGGCGTTTCCCTGTTTCTGCGCGCGAGCACGCGGGGATGACTTTATATGTATTTGGGGTAGAAAAATGCCTAGTTTAACGTGGTGACCTTACTTTGCATGTTAAACAACTCTAAAATTGTGTTTAGGGCAGAACAGTACCAAACCTAATATATACACATGAGTAGTTTCCGGACTTGTTGTCTTGTTGTTCCGGCCTCATTTAAACTTTCCTAGATAGATAGTTTCATCATGCTTCATGGATGACACTGAAGCACAGAGACTTGACCGTTTGAGGTCGGGTCGCTACATATGATTCGCCAAGAAACCCAGCACCGAACCAAATCAATGCCAGTTAACCCATTTCCCAGCAGAGCTTTAACCTTTGCAATGGTGGGGGTAAGCTTTGCACGTCCGACAGTGATAAGCTTTTCAGGAAGATGATGCTCTGGGTCAAGGCGCTGGACACGATAACCCGATAATGGATTCTCGTCAGCCGGAGAGGTATCTTTGCAGTAAAACCATGTCTGGTTCCAATCCTTGGGATGACTCGGCAAGCAAAGAGCTATCTCTTCTTCATTGAATTCAGATTGCGCCAAGTTCTAAACTGGGTCCATTCGTGAACTCATTTTGGCAGTTCAAATAAAAATATTCTCTAAAAAGTTCAACACTGGGCTCCTCTTGAAGGTATACTTCGCAGAGACTTGAAAGTTGCAGATGTTTGACACGGAAATGGGTCCGATGTCTTGAGGATGGAGTTGAAAGAAGTGCAGAACATCTCAGAAAAATTTAGAGCCGGGCAGTGAGAAGCCCCGGTTCATGTGGTTAGGGAAAACAATGACCTCATCATCCTTAGGCTGAGGTCGTTCTTCGTCTGGATTGGGGACGCGCCAATGCATGACTTTTTTTCTGGTAAATAGCCAATCTTGAAAAAGTCTTTGAGCATGTTCTCAGTGACAATGGAGGTAGCTCAGTTACATGAAGTGACTGTCTTTGGCGGCATGGTGAAGAAAGAAGCCTACAAGAAGGAAAAGTTTTGCCGTTTTAAATTGATTCATTAAGCCGGAAGTAAGACGTTGCAGTATATTTAGAGTGGCGGCTTATATGGGGCCTAATGACATATAGCTAGCAATTACCGGTGATGTAAGCCGCCATGATCAGGTTGGTGACTGTCAAGGGTGAAATCTGCTAAGTGTTGAATAAACAGGTTTTACAGACTGGAGCAAGTAATTTGGATCTAGCGTTGTGTGGAAAAGGAAAATAAATTAAAGCCTAAATATTGCAGCAGTGGAGGAACTAGCACATTGGTGAGATTTCTGCATCTAAAGGGTATGTTCAGTCATTAAGGCAAATGATAGAAACAGGTTCTGCATATTTTAAAAGCCAGTTTTGGATCAAAGTAAGGATTAAACTGAAGCGTGACGAAGAACGATGATGAACTCATAAGAACTGCAGAAACCCTAATGCAGATCTAGGATGGAGAAGATAAGGAGCTTACGGGATCCGATGAGCAATGGAGAGGCGCCGCAACTTTTCTCTGGTCCCGCTCAGGTCGATGCAGCAACCGAGGTCGAGGAAGACGATGAGCTTCGCGGCGGTGACGACGCTCAGACGTGCAGATGCGTCACGGAGGGAGGTGGAAGACGAGAAGGAGAAGAGGGCGGCTTGACCCTATTTATAAGGAGAAGGGTAATAGGTGGGCGCGAAAAACTAGGAGGCCAAATAATGATTATCCAACTAATCGAACACCTCGATTTTCGGGAGGTTATTAAAAGATAAGGATCCGTTAAGATATGCTGTGTCTCGTGCGAAATTAATGGCAGATGACGTCATGGCGGGTTTTCGTAATTCCAGGAGATGACGTCATGGAGGGTTATAATATTTCGCAAGAACAAACAAAGAAGGATTTTTCCTATGTCTTGAAGATTGACATGAACAAGTTCAAATCAACCTGGGGCCTAATGTTGGGGATATGACTATTGGGTATGACCGGCCCAGGAGGGGCCGGATTATCCCAATGGCGGTTCATCAAGACGAAGCCCATGAAGGTGTTGAAGATGGCGGTTCATGAAGGAGACTCGCTAAGCGCCCAAAGCCCAAAGATGACTTAAGGCCCATAAGGGGTAAACCGCCATATATGTATGACTTGTATTCTAAGGCATGTGTATTTGGTCACCGAGCTGGACACGTTGTTATGAATCGGCCGACACTCTATAAGCTGCTGGGCGTTAACCTGAGTATATAAAGGGATGACCCAGCGGCGGCTTAGGGTAAGAAACAAGAGAGATCGAAAGCTAGGTCAAGCATATTCGCTCCCTGGTAATCGAGGCATAAGCAATACTAACTCAAACTGGATGAGGCCTTTACCTTCACCGCAAGGGGCCGAACCAGTATAAACTCATGTGTCCTTTGTCCCGTTTAACCCCTTTAAGCTAACCTAGTGCGATGGCTCCACGACTAAGTCCTCACACTAGGACATCTGCCGTGACAATTCCATGACAGACGGTGTTGATGATATGATCCGCGCAGGGCTTCGCCTAAGCACTACGACAATATGACCGAGGTGGTAAACTGTGGAGAGGGGCACAACACACGGCTAAGGAACAATAGATATACCTTTGGGGTGCCCCCCGCCCTCGTATATAAAGGAGGAGAGGGAGGAGGCCGGCGGCCATGAGGGGGCGTGCCAAGGGGGAGTCCAACTAGGATTCCTAATCCTAGTTGGAATCCCTTTCCTATTCCAAGAGGGGGAAAGAGGGAAGGAGAGGGAGTGGGAGAGGAAAAAGGGGGCCGCGCCCCCTCCCCTTTGTCCAATTAGGACTCCCTTGGGGGGCACCCTGCGGGCTGCCCTCTCCAACTCCCTTATGGCCCATTAAGGCCCATAACTTCCTCGGGGGGTTCCGGTAACCCCTTGGTTCCCCGATAAATATCCGGAATGACCCGAAACCTTTTCGGTGTTTGAATACCTTCATCGAATATATCGATCTTTACCTCTCAAGTATTTCGAGACTCCTCGTCATGTCCGTGATCTCATCCGGGACTCCGAACAAACTTCGGTCACCAAAACACATAACTCATAATACAAATTGTCATCGAACGTTAAGCGTGCGGACCCTACAGGTTCGAGAACTATGTAGACATGACTGACACACATCTCCGGTCAATAACCAATACCGGAACTTGGATGCTCATATTGGTTCCTACATATTCTACGAAGATCTTTATCGGTCAAACCGCATAACAACATACGTTATTCCCTTTGTCATCGGTATGTTACTTGCCCGAGATTCGATCGTCGGTATCATCATACCTAGTTCAATCTCATTACCGACAAGTATCTTTACTCGTTCCGTAATGCAACATCCCGTAACTAACTCATTAGTCACATTGCTTGCATGGCTTATAATGATGTGCATTAACGAGAGGGCTCAGAGATACCTCTCCGATAAACTGAGTGACAAATCCTAATCTCGATCTATGCCAACTTAACAAACACCTTCGCAGACACTTGTAGAGCATCTTTATAATCACCCAGTTATGTTGTGACGTTTGATAGCACACAAGGTGTTCCTCCGGTATTCGGGAGTTGCATAATCTCAGAGTCAAAGGAATATGTATAAATCATGAAGAAAGCAATAAGAATAAAACTGAACGATCAAAATGCTAAGCTAACAGATGGGTCTTTTCCATCACATCATTCTCCTAATGATGTGATCCTGTTCATCAAATGACAACACGTGTCTATGGTCACGAAACTTAACCATCTTTGATTAACGAGCTAGTCAAGTAGAGGCATACTAGGGACACTTTCTTTTGTCTAAGTATTCACACATGTACCAAGTTTCCGGTTAATACAATTCTAGCATGAATAATAAACATTTATCATGATATAAGTAAATATATAAAACATCTTTATTATTGCCTCTAGGGCATATTTCCTTCAGTAATTGGCTAAGCCAGATCCTTACCCCTTCCCCAATTCTTCTCCTCCTCCCTGGGTTCCTCTCTGTTCTTCCTTCAGTACTCCCATTCTCCTTCAGATTTGTATCTTGTGTGAGCAATCAAACCAAACTAGATCGGGGCACATAACATTATTATATTTTGGTTTCCTCCCATCTCTCAAATTTGAATCGATATTTTTCTCAAGGATATTCCACATACTCCATGGTCTTAACTGCTGGGCATGCAAAGAGCTATCCTGTATGTACGTATCTTATATAGAACTTACAAGAGCTTTAAAGCGCAGCAAAGTTCCCTTTCCATTTGTGCTGGACAATCACATTTTTCTAGCCTGTACCTTGTATCATACAATATTCAAGTTACATATTTCAATTTGTTAGGACCAATGTGGAAATGTAGATTGAGATCAATTATTTTGTTCTCTCATGCATTGTGCACATTCGAGGCATGTTTATATGGTGTCTTTTCTCTCGACCTGAACTGGATACACATCTGCGCAAAGTTAGGATGGATTTTTTTTTCTCATAGCTGGTGATTCTGACTTTATGTGGCGAACAATTTTGTGATGTACTCACTTCATCATGCTCTATGCACCTCAAATTTCTATCTGCTCACGCTTATGTGTGTGTTAGTATTGATTGTTGCAGGGACGTCTGCCTCTATATATATTCCCAACTGATTTCATTTGCTACCAGATTTCGTGTCACTACCAAGCTAGAAATCAGTCTTTTAGGTGAGAGATTTCTCTAGAATGGTGTCATTCACTAGTAGTAGTATAATCACAAAGTTTAGGTGAGAGATTGGAGAGAACCAACATGTTAGTGGGTAGGCTTTTCCCACCGCGACATAATCAGTGTAATGTATCGGTACGTCTTCTTCCGTGATACAGTAGGCGCAAGGTGACATGAAACTACAGGTACAGGGTGTTGGCGAGGCTCCCATTATAAGAGTCGGTTCACCCTCGTCCCTATGGAGTTTTCTGTTGACGAAGCTTATTGTGAGCAGGTCTGCTTGTCAACGTCCTAGGTCGTAAAGCAAGGTAGTTTCCCTTTAAAGTTGCAGCCCTCCAATAGGATTTTGACCTCTCGCTCGTTTCTTCATCCACAAACACAATCACCTGGGCACCCATCTGGATCGAGTAAAGGTGGGAGGATTCTAAAGGGTTCTTCATGAGACAACAACAAGGGAGACTGCAATTGATGTAACTTGAACTATAGGCTTGGGGTTGAGCAACCCCTCTCTTCTGCTCTCGAGAGCCTCTCACACGCCTTGCAGTGTACGTGTTGGAGGATATCTACCCCTCTAACTCTTTCCACCTATCAATACAATGACACGCTTCCATGTGTATTGACGAAAACAAGTACCTCATGTCCGTTGCAAAGAGAAACATTCTTGTTTGGACGTCGATATCCACCCGACGTTCCGTCTGGAGACACCCCAGACCAAATGAAAAGTTCGCCAGGGGAGGAGCGATCGATTGAACGAAAAAGTTCGATCCAATTTGCTTGTAGCGCGAACCGTCAAGCCAGCCAGCCCGTCGTGGCCTCCTGGCCCAAAACAATCAACTTTGAACATAAACTAGTGAAAATTGCCCAAAAAAGGTACTACAGATCGGCCCCAAGAAAAAGAACAGCCCAGCTTTTTCTGAGACTAATAAAAATGAAAAATGGGGGATAACCCAGTTTTTGCTGTTTGAGTCATTTCTGTCGACGCATATATTTTGAACAAAACGAGGAGGCAGTGGCGTGGTGAGCCGACTATTGTGGTCGTGATACCTCTATGTAGATATTGTGCTAGGTTTGCCCATTGAAATGAGTTTAAGGATTAATTGCGTATAGATGATTCCTGCAGTGACGCGGCTCGGCCTGTACGTAACTACGTATATAAGTATATTATTACTAACAGAGTGAAGGACTATTATTTTTTGTGATGGTACAGAGGCTGTGAAAACCTTTTCATGTTGAATGTGGCACTTCTGCTTCAGTACACTCCCTAAACATATCAATGACTGAGATTAATCCATACTTTTCATAATAAAAGCATGGTGTTGTTTCTTAAAAGCACGTCGTATGCGCCGACCACGCCATTTCCACCTCTGCCATGGGCCGGCCCATTTACACTCTTTTATTAAAATTCAAAAAATTCTTGCATGACAAGATTCAAACTCAAGACCCTCAGGGAGCATACAAACAGCGGTAACCAACAGGACACGTTAGTTGTTGTGACATTTATATTCCTTTTCTCGTCTTCAATTAGGGCATGTACTTTGGTTTAGTTGTCTGCCGTATGTAGCACGCGTCCATGTTACCTCTAGACTACCCTGTAGACAATTAGTACAACAGGGTGACTCTTTTGGCTGTTGTGATGCTGTTCGTGCGCTACAGAAGGAAGGTTCACGGTAGAAGGGAATTCAGGTTCGCAGGGAAGGAAAAAAATCTGTTTTCTTCTTCTTCTTCTTCTTCTTCTTCTTCTTCAACACGAGATCTATGCGGCCCACGATAAACAACATACTGGATACAATGGGAAACAGATCGTCTGTAGGCTGCGACCTTTATGGAATAGATCGTCGTTATTTCTACGGGCAGACATAATAGATCGTCGTGAAATTTTCATAAAAATCATGTAATTTCCTTAAATTCGTGAACTTTTTCAAACCAAAAACTTTTCTTCGATTTTCTGAACTTTCTTAAATTCACACACGTCTTTTTTTTTACAAAATCGACGATTTTAATAAAATAAATGAACTTTTTTCAAATCAATGTACTTTCTTCAAACTTTCGAACCTTTTCAAACTTGAGGAACTTTCTTTAAAAAATGACAAACTTTTTTCCAATGTTGTAAAAAATAATATCAAAATCGATGGCTTTTTTTATTAAACCAGAATAACCAAAAATAGCTTGGTTGTGTGGAAAATAACCACAAATATGAGTTGAGCCGTTCATCATCCCTCCTTTTATTGCCCACCGTCCACCTCGCTGGAGCTCACCCAACGATGTACTCCCTCCGTTTCAAAATAGATGACTTAACTTGATACTAACTTTAGTACAAAGTTAATACAAAGTTGGATCATCTATTTTGGAACGGAGGGAGTAGTACTAAACTGCTTAGCGCACTAGAGGCTGGAGCACGCGGGACGCGGCTGACGCCTGGCGCACGCGGATCGGCCTCAGCCACCTGGAGGCTTTTTTTTGTGAGAATCTGGCACCTGGAGGCTACGTCTACAGCAAGACATGTGGGTACGACCAGTATCAATTAAGCAGCCCGTGTGATTGCCCTTTTTCTTTTTTGAAAATTCAGCGTGTGTGCTTGCTTGCTTTGCTAGTTTAGCTAGCGCTGTACCACTTTTAAAAAGGCTAGCACTGTGGCACACCTCCTCCCTAGGGATCCCCTCCTCCCTAGGCCTGCCCATATTACACTTTTCCCTCTTCTGAAAGACCTTAAAAAAATATTCCGGTTTTTGAATTTTTTGTTCACAAATTTAAAAAATGTTTGCGTTTGAAAAAAGATGATAATTTTTTAAAGTACATTGTTTCCAACATCAATTGTTGGGAATTTGTTAATAATTTTGGTAAAACTCTTCAAGTTTATAAATTTTTCGTACACAATTTGAAATTCTAAAATTGTTGTCAAATTTTAAGAAATGGTTAGGATATAGGAAAATGTTCATTTTGATTGATAAGGGTGGAAATTGCAAATAACTGAAGCATTTAAATTAGGAAAAAATATATGCTCAGGGATGCACCCGTCTGGCCTAGTCTAACACAATCCTTCAAATTAGTGGTTTTTTTGGACAATGGATAAATAAGCCCAACTTCTTGCAGCAGCCTGGCACGAATATATGAGGCACCCATGCCAGGTTTGATCGATTTCCGACACCGTATGCAGGTTGCGACATGTCCGACCATTTATCAGCCTTTTTCATCGGGAAAACTCTGGAAAATGCAAAACTTGTCAAAATCCAATCATAAAAGGTCATGAAAAAAATTGTGGCCATTTCAAGGATGTTGAGAAACAATGTGCTCTCAGACGGAGCCTTCTGGCATACCCGAACACCCTCCGTTCAACGTGGTTTATGTTTGGACATTCTTCAAATGACCCCAAATTTTGCAAGCAGGGCATGCCCATGGTAGGCATTCATGTCAAGTTTGAATGATTTCCGACACCATATGCAAGTTGCCACATGTTCGGCTATTTATCATCCTTTTTTACCAAGAAAACTCCAGAAAATGCAAAATTTATCGAAAACCAAAACAACTTGGCACAGTAGCTTTAATTGGTCATATAAGCTAATGGAAAAAAATTGGGATCATTGGCAAGTGCCAAAAAATCATGCTCTCAAACGGATCCTTCTAGCCTCTACACGAACATACTTCGTTGAAGATGGTGTTTTTTTTTGGAAATTCATGTAATGATCTCAATTTTTACCAACAGGAGGGCATGCCCATGATAAGCATTCATGTCAAATTTTAAGAAAATATATTTAAAATCATAATTTAAATAGGAACATAAAATTGTTATTAATTTTCCCTATTTCCATGCACGCCGGCCCAGTCTGGTGGCCTCCTGTGGAAAAAATATTTATTTGCCCCGAGGTGGCCCCGCAGGCTGCCCATTTCGGACCAACACTCAGAGGAGCACTGGCCCCGGGGGGGGT
>NW_024117943.1:0-8010 GCF_003073215.2 Triticum urartu | reverse complement strand
GCGAAACCCAAGGGAAAAGGCTAGGTGGCGAATGGTAAAACCAATGTTGGGCATTGTTGGAAGAGTTTTATTCAAGGCGAACTGTCAAGGGGTTCCATGAACTCTTTTCAAATCAATGAACTTTCTTGAATTTAGCGATTTTTTGTCAAATTCATGAATTTGTTTTTTAAATTGATGAACTTTTTCGTCCTTTGAGATAGGGGTGGGCATAAAAACTAACCTACCGAAGACCGAACCGAATAAACCAAAAAATTGGTTTTTTGTGTTCGTGTTGGAATTTTTTTGCAACATGCAGCGACCCGTGCGCGCATGCGGCAGTGACGTCAATTACATGGGCCAAGCTGATCAATTTTGCAAACAAAATAATGAATTTACAAAAAAGTTTACGAATTTAATTTTTCCGTGAAATTAAAAAATGTTCATCGATTTGGAAAAAGTTCATGAATTTGACCAAAGTTCATGAATTTGATGAAAATTTGCGAACTTGAAAAAAATCATTCATTTGAAAAATATTCACAGATTCAAAAACTAAAACCACGTATTTGAGAAGGAAATGTTCATTAAGAAAAGAAAATGAAAAGATAAAAAGAAGAAGAAATAAAGAAAAATAAAAAATAAATAAAACCGAAGAAAAAAAGGTCAAACAAACAAAAAAGAAGAAGAAAACTAGACTGAGAAGATGCACAATAAGAAGAATAAAAGAAGTAACTAGGTACAACAATTGAACTGTCCTACTTGCTTAAATTGGGTGGAAGTAAACCAAGAGGTTTGGAATTCAAATCCAACCTCACTCACCTATTTTTTGAAGTTATTAAATAAATGGGCCAGGCCCCGGACGGAGGGGAGTGCGCGCTGGCTTGTGTGATGGGCTGTGTACGTCTATGTACAACTTGCATACTGCTCTTACTAGTTAGGTGCACGTGCTTTGCACGTCAATACTTAATCATGCACAGTAATAATAAATAACTTATCAGGGCACAGCTCACACAATATTTTTCTATTTTTCAATGAGTATTGCAAAAAAAGGTCCATGGATGTTATAAATAAAGCATAACATAGGAGTGATGCTATCATAGACAAATTAGTCACTATTTATTCAGGTAAAACCGATATATGATTAATTCAAATATTTTGTTATTTATTAGTTGTGTGAAATTGCAAATCAGAGCACGATTTCACCTAACGTCTGATGCCCGAGATAGGTGCGCTTGCTAGGCCGAGCCAGGAGTGTCGGAACCGGGGACGACGCGAGAAACATCACTATCGGTGGAGGGGAGTCATAGGTTGATGGGTTCGGGTGCAATGGGGCTGGCAGGAGCTTGCCGGCGATGGAATTGGTGAGTTTTAGAGGGAGGCCAAGAGGGCAGAGGAGGTGGAGTCTAGAGGGCAAGGCAGTGCTTTGTTGGGTCGGTGCCGGGCGATGGTTACATAAAGAAGAGGAAGAACACGAAAATGAGGGGGAATATGAAGTTCAAGCCGATGGACCTGAATCAGACTGGGGACAAAACTTACTAAAATAAATTGATTTTAGGCACGTGACATGTTTTTTTTGAAGTGAGGCACGTGACATGTAGGTGGCCCCTAAATGCAACATTTGAGGGAGTTCTTAAATTTATTTTTGCTTGTCATTTTATCTAGAGATATTCACATGCCCTTTACCCCAGTCGGTGCACGATGTTAATAAAACCCCGAAATAAACCATTTATCTCTTTATCCTATACTTGTGTTACATTCTTTTATTTTCCTTTCAGATAGTTTCCAACATGTAAATTTGATCCTTATGTCAGGCCCATATAGCGGACGATGTGAACGGTACAGAGGTGCAATATTACTAAATATTAAAAATATTTATAGATTTTTTTTAATATTAAAATAATCACAACTCACTCATCTTAAATCTAAACAAGAAAATGATAATAAATTATTTTGGGACGTTCTAAAATATGTGGTTCGCTTTTTTATCTAAGACACATATGTGCTTTATGAAATAATTGTATCATCAACATATATTTGTTGTGATATTGATTTTGATATATAGAAAATCCTCTATTCATATTATGTCCATGATCCTTATGTCAGGCCCATCTGATGAACGTAGTTTGGAAGGTATGAAACATAAAATTATTTGGTGGGGATAATACATATTTAATTGTGTGCACACATTATTTAAATATAGTTCGATAAGCAATGTAATAATAGAAGAAATGTAAAATTATATCTGGGTTTGTCTAGGACACATCTAGATGTGACATAGTTATGTCAGACATAGTTATGTCACATCTAAGCTATGTCCACTCTGTTTGTGGTCTATTTTTTTGTCCTAGTTTTTTTTATTTCTTGTAGCTGCATTATATATTTGTGGGAGCTTAGATGTGACATCTTTAAAAAAACATCTAGATGTGAATTAAACAAACTGATTATATTTACCTTAGAGAAGCATACCTGAAAATAAGAACAGAAAAGTATATTGGCAGGGAGACCAACATTTGAGGGAGTTCTTAAATTTCTTTTTGCTTGTCATTTTATCTAGAGATATTTTTCACATGCCCTTTACCCCAGTCAGTGCACGGTGTTAATAAAACCCGAAATAAACCATTTATCTCTTTATCCTATACTTGTGTTACATTCTTTTATTTTTTCCTTTCAGATAGTTTCCAACATGTAAATTTGATCCTTATGTAGGCCCATATAGCGGACGATGTGAACGATACACAGGTGCAACATTAATAAATATTAAAAATATTAATAGAATTTTTTTAAAATATTAAAATAATCACAACTCACTCATCTTAAATCTAACACGAAAATGATAATAAATTATTTTGGGACGTTCTACAATATGCGGTTCGCTTTTTAATCTAAGACACCTATGTGCTTTATGAAATAATTGTATCATCAACATATATTTGTTCAGATATTGGTTTTGATATACAGAAAATCGTCTATTCATATTATGTCCATGATCCTTATGTCAGGCCCATCTGATGAATGTAGTTTGGAAGGTATAAAACTTCAAATTATTTGTCGGGGATAATACATATTTAATTGTGTGCACACATTATTTAAATATAGTTTGATAAGCAATGTAATAATAGAAGAAATGTAAAATTATATTTACCTTAAGAGAAGCATACCTGAAAATAAGAACGGAAAAGCATATTGGCAGGGAGACCAGCAGGACGTTTTTCTTTGCTTTTTTTTACAGCGAACAAATCAACACAGATAGGTGTTCATTTTTTATTATCCAGCCAAATCGTAGAGACTTGAAGCATTTTGAGGTTAGACTTTTTTTGCCTGGAGGTTTCTACCGAGTTGGCCTTTCCTTCGCTTTGCAGGTTGTGCAGAGAATCAGGCAGAGTAGCTATCAATTGTTTTTAATAAAAAGAATCCTGAGCTTGCTGGAACGATGCAGAATAGGCCCCATATGTTACATGCTCAGTCCCAGTCTGGAGGCTACCATGTGCGCATGCAGGAGCCAACTGCACCATGGCGAATCCCTAGAATAACAACTGTTGGATTTTCTTATCCAACGGTATATATTGCACCAGAATCCGAGCAAACAAACGTAAGCCATTCGATTGAAACTATCCAACAGTCCATATTGTGAGTTACTCGTGAGAGTGGCGTTACTGAAAAGGGCGGCAGCTGAACATGGTATCCTGTTCGTCGGTCCATCCATGGGGATTAGTGCAAGTGGGTCCGTGTTAGCATATACGGGCTTTGTAAAATGGAGACGGTGGGTACAATACGGAAGTGAACAGTGATGTACGCTAGCCAGAAGACGGCAGGCAGTAACGAGGACGAGCCGATCCGTGGCTCGGGGCCGCCACTAAGATCTGACCCCGGATCAGGAACGTAATGGCGTCGTTTGCTGCGAAGACAGTGCCGTCCATGGCTCAGTAAATGCTGGTTGGTAGGCGTACTGTGAAGCAAAGGCAAGAAACCATGCCGGGGGGGGGGGGGGGGGGGGTGTGGTATTCGGTTTCCCCTTTCCCCCTTCGGAGCCGCACCCTCTCGAGCTAAAGAACCGGCGACAGGCGAACCCCATGGCGGTGGCGGGGGGTGAGGCGATGTATGCCGGCGTACTACAAAACGGAATGGAATTTCTGATAGATCCAGTGGACAGGTACACTTCCTCCATTAGATTTGCTCTGTTCCATTTGTTTGGGGGGCAGGGCAGGGGCGGGGGTTGGTCGGCGGGTGGTGGCGCATAAGGAGAAATCGCTGACTGTTGTTCGATCTGCTGGCTATGGCGTAGGTTCCCACTGATAGAGGTCACAGCCGATGTTAAGCGGCCAGATCCTATGGTGCTAATGGACGTGCAGCGGTCGGCACTGCCTGCAGCCGACTCGTCGTGTGTTGTGGTATTTGGCAACCTCGGTGATTGTTAAGAGCAGAACAAAGCCGCCGGTAAGAGGAGAATTTCACCAACCCAGTCTGCGGAGTCCACAGGAAAAGTGAACCCGCAAGCACCTGGGTGGACAAGGAGGTATGCATGAAAAATCGGATTTAAATTCATTATAGATTTAGAAATGAAAATAGGAAGATGTGTCAATGAGCAAACAAGCAGTGTAGAAAAACAATTTCCCAGCTATGCAGAAATGATCTTATGCGAACAAAATGAGCATATTCATTTGTGTAGTGCAAGTTAACAAAAATCTGAATTTACTTAAGAATATGTAAAATTATCACCAGATTGCGAATTGGGCGTGCTCTTGAAGATAGAACATCCTGTGTCGGTAGAGTAACACCTTTGGAAGAAACAATTAGGAGATATGCTGACAAGCCTACGAAAAATGTAGTAAAACCAGAGATTGGGATGAGTTTTGATTCGCTTGGAGAAACATACGACTTTTATAACCTTTATTCTTGGGAGCTTGGATTTGGTATAAGGTATGGCAAGAGCCCTTTGAATGTTGAGCGGACAAAATGTATGCAAGAGATCGTCTACGGATGCTCGGTCAGTACTATTGTCTTAACATCCACCGACAGGGGACAGGTTGCCGCTTGGTGGGGCTCGTGACGGCAACGGGACGGGAAGGCCCAGGAAAGTTTTCGATCCATCCACGAAAAACCCGTCCCGCTTGGGCGTGGCCGTCAAGTGCCCATTCAATACATGGGGCTCATCATCAAATACGGGAGGGATATAATCTCTACAATACGGAAATACACGTGGATCCCGAGAAGGAGCAACGGCTGTGATTCCGGCCTCAGCTGTTCCCTAGACCAGAAACAGATTTTCGCTTTATCATGCTCTATCCACCTTGAGTTCCTAGCTGCTCATGCTTATATGTGTGTGTGTGTCTGTGAGTTACCGTTCAATGTTGCATGGACGGAGGGTTACTATATAAATTCCGGACGGATGTCAGGCTACCTTTGTGATATACACATGCAGTTTGGACTTTATCATGGTCTATCGACCTTGTGTTCCTAGCTGCTCATGCTTATATGTATGTGTGTGTGTGTGTGTTACCGTTCATTGCTGCATGGACGGAGGATTATATATAAATTCCGAAGGGAATTCATGCTACCTTATTATATGTCAATTAGGTAGCTAAGCTAGCAAATCAATCTTTTATGCTTAATTTGTCAGAATGGTGCTATTCATTAATGCCAGTATATCTGCAAAGTTTAGGTGAGAGATTGGAGGAAACCAACATGCTAGTGAGCGGGCTTCTCCCACTGTGACACAACCAGTGCGAGGCGTTTGGCTGTGATTCCTTCTAGGACGCAGTATCTATTAGGTGACATAGACCCTATCGGTGCAAGGTGTTGGCGAGGCTCCTGATACAACAGTTGGTCCATCGCCTGGGAGTTTGATTGTTATGGAGGTTATTGTGAGCAGTTCTGCGTACGTTGTAAGCAAGGTTGGCACTTAAGTTGGCGCCCTGCAATCGGATAATGAGCTCTCGTTCCGTCTTACGCAAACACATAGAAGCAGGGCAGACGGGCAGGTAGGAGGGATTCGGCTTGCCTGCTTTCTCTCCATGCTCCCATCTGTGCTCCCACTTCATCATATGGTTGTCTTTTTTCTCTTTTCTTTCTAATTTAATCATCCCCTCCCTGATTTTAAGGAGATGAAGGACTACAACCTGAACTTCACAGGACACTAGAAAAGGGAACACCAATTGACAATCACCTGACATTTATAGTCGATAGATGCATTTTTTTGTCACGTATCACTAGAGGTGGCCTTTACATTAGGCGATATTTGTACAACAATCATGTCTAATGAGGTCTGGAGTGTGATTGGCCGAGGCTGTTGGAGACAATCGAGTTGGAGTGCCAGCCCATTTATGTTTTTGCATGTCTAGTTCCAAAGATTGATTATTATATTACTTTGTTAGATGGTCAAACCCACTGTGTGTAAATACATTATATATGTGAACATGCATTCGTGTTGGTACGTACGTACATGATGCAGGTTAGTGAGCCAACCCCAGTTTGCTTCCAAGAGACCGGTGCGATGTATATGCATGACATGACAGCCATAACAAGCTGTTAGACAGTTAGCTAGCCATAGAGATAGGATCTAGTTCAGTTTAAACTCATTGTAATCTATCTCTCCCTCTATTGATGAGGATGCCATAGCAAGAGGCGATGCATGGTGGTGTCATTCGCAGACCTGCCACCTGCATTCACTTGCTAGGACGGCATGAGGCTGCCGAAGCGTCCTCTCTGAGATTTTGGCGGTGCCGGTGCCCTTGCTCCCTCGTTAATAACGTCACCCTGTATATTACACTGTTGGGATGGTGGAAAGTGGAGGCTGCGGTACTGATGACTTTGATTGATGGTGTTTTTCAAGTATCTAGTTTCGAGCTCCGGCTTGAATACCCTAGGTCTGATCCTAGTTGGTTATATCTGGCAATGGTGATGTTTTTGCGTTGTTACCTTGTTGAAGGCATTCCTTGGAGTTTGCCTGGACATAATCTTCATAGTGAAAACTCATGATCTGACATTCAATTGTCGGATCCCGTGACGGCAGCGCTTGCGCGTCGTTCCCTTCCTGAATGTGTCACTTTTGGAGAACTTTCTCCTAGGGCTCGTGTTGTCGAGAGATGATTGGTGCTGATAGTCTTTTTTCCCTGCACCTAGGCATAGCGTCGGTCTTGTATGACTTTTCTTTTGCCAATGTGATCCTGTGTGTGTGTTAATATTGATTGTGTGCATCCTAGTTATGCAAAGGCCGAGTGTGTTCTTATTGTGTTTTATTTTCTGTTGATGCTACATTATGAGTCGATAAAAACACCCTTTGTCGAAAAGTCTCTCCCGTTGTACCTTCTCTCCTTGATCTCTTGTAACATATTGCAGGATTGTACTCTCTCTTATACGCCATGGCATGATGTTGCCCCCTATATACCAACGCGGCCACCAAACTTACACAAGCAGTAGACATGCCTTGACCAGTCCTCAAATGTATTACACCGTGTTTGCTGAACTATCTGATGCTCAACACCAAGACCAAACACTACTGGAATCGTCATGTATGACGAGTGCCAAGAACACTCGGCAAAGGGCCAAAAACCCTCGGCAAAGTCTTTGCCAAGAATTGCACTCGGCAAAGCCCACCTGACGTACACCTCTTCGGTAAACAGATTTTTGCCGAGAGCCACTTGTCGGACACTCGCAAAGACATTGCCGTTTCAAATAGAGGCGCTCGGCAAAGAAAAGTGATCAGAAGAAACAGAGCAAACGGGGCTATAGCCACATGGCGCAGGAGGTTTGCCGAGAGCGCCACTCGGTAAAAGTAGTGAATAAAAAAAAAAATCACCGCCCGATCCCGTCCCAGATTTAATCGTGGCCAAATCCAGTCGCCGGCGCTGCTCCCATCGCGTGTGCCCCGCCCATGCACCCGTGGTGGTCGCCGTAGTGCCGCATTGGCCGCGTTGGTGAGCTGCGCACAGGCCTCCGACGTTCAGGGAAGGCACAGATCGAGAGGAGGACGGCGAGATGCAGTGTTGCACGGAGCAGCCGCCTCCTCACGCCTTGCGGCAAAGCCACCGGACTGAT
>NW_024117942.1:0-11285 GCF_003073215.2 Triticum urartu | reverse complement strand
TAAATATAAAAACAGATGACAAATTGGCAATTACTTTATAATTTCTGAGTTTTTTCACATTTTCAGATTCCTATTTCACTTGGCATTAACCTAATTTAAATATATCTTCAAAGTACTTTAAATCTGGCTCGACATTTCGGTATTAAAAATAGTTTGGAACCCACAGAAATATGCGATATTGGCCCTGGCCAACCAAAAAAACGGACTGTAATAAATTGCACAAGAAGTCGCAATGAGCTATATATAAATTATTAAAAAAAGAGGGAATGGTCTTACTTATGCGCCTATTAAGTTGACGCGTATGCAAGGTTTTTTAGTTATTATATACATCAACAAACGATTCTAGCAGACGTAACCGTTGGATGTCAATCCAAAGGCCGTCATGTTTCTTTAATCTCTGATCTTCTTGCTCTAGCCGCCAAATCCAGCGCCGGTGGGACCACCTGCTCCCGCCTCCCGTGCAGGCCTCACTGCCCCCTACTACTCCCACCGCTGGCCAGGGCATCCCTCTACTCACCCACACCCCCTGTTATTCTTTGGCGACGATGTCTTAACTCAAAAATCCAAAATGGCTCCAAATTTTATGAACCCATTTTTGGCAGAGGTTTTATCCAGAACCAAAAATGATGAACATTTTTGAAAACCATTTGGATTCACTGAGAATATTTTTTTGTTGAACCTAGTGAATTTCTTTTAATGCTAGGGTTTAGGCAATCCCCATTTCAGGTTTAACTGAAATTTAAACATGATGCAACACCAGATGCTAGCACTAGGCATTAATAGAACTAGGGATGTGACACATCCACTGTCGCGTCTTGCAGACTTGAGGTATCAGTAGGTCTCTCTTCAGCAATAGGATCATCATCTTGCTGCGATGGATCATTGGGAATATCCTCAGGAATAGCCGCTTCAACATTGGGTGTCTTGCCACTGTACGTGGAAAGCCTGACCGCTGGGTCCACTGCAGCCGCAAGGAAGTGCCTCCTTATTACGCGGAAAATAATTATTCCTCCACCTGACAGTGGGGACCCACCGGACGGGCCACCAGTATTTTGCAAAAAAAATCGTTTCCCCCTGACTGCGGGGACCCACTGGACGGGCCACCGTATTTCACGAAAAAAATGTTCCACCCGCTGTCAGCTCGGATCCACCGGAAGTGCCTCCTTATTACGCACAAAAAAATGAATACTCCCCCTACTGGTTGGGACCCACCTTGGTGGGAGGCTGACTTGTGGGCCTACTAAGTTGACGGGGACGGAGTGCTTTGTCAACTTAGTCAATATGAACGATTCTAGCTCCAGTGACTGTACGATGTCCATCCAACGACCGTAGTGCTTCTTCAACCTCTGGCCTTCCTGCTCCAGCCGCCCAAAGCATCGCCGGTCGTGCCGCATGCTCCGGCCTCCCGTGGCCGGCTGTGCTGCCGCGGAGGCCTCACCGCCCCCTACTATTCCCTCCGCTGGCCAGGCCATCCCTCTACTCACCCGCACCCCCTGTTATTCCGCGGTGACGGCAGCCTCAAAATGCAACGAACCAGTGAACCCTCGTACTCCTCTACGCGTGGGCATCCACTGCCATGTCTTCCCCAGCTCCGCATCGTCCACTTCCTAGGCCTCGCCGTCGTCCACTGCCCTGGTGCTCTCGGTGCGGCGTGGTCAATGTGGTCAAGGAACGGTTTCCATCGGACCTGGACTGTACGTGGAAAGGCTGACAGTAGGGTCCACGACCGCAGCAAGGAAGTGCCTCCTTATTACGCACAAAATAATTATTCCTCCACCCGACAGCAGGGACCCATCGGACGGGCCACCGTATTTTGTGAAAAAAAGTTTCCCCCTGGTTGCTGGGAACTACCAGCTACATCTTCGCACGCAAGAAAGTGCATCCGGGCAAAAAAAAGATTTGCCCCCGTGACTGCCGGGACCCACCAGCTACATCTTCGCACGCAAGGAAGTGCCTGACAGTTGGGACCCACCTGGTCGAAGCGTATGTAGCGTTGTCATTCTGGTCGCGAACGTGTACGTACATACTGGTTGACGTAGAGGCGCGCACGTAGCATGTACACGTACGTACAACGGCCAGGGTGCAAGAAAGTAAATACGACGACGTACGTACATACGGGCGGGGCCTCGAACGCCTACTCGCGCGTACGTATAGCCAGGGCTCATGTACATGGCTGGGTCGGAACGGAGAAACAGCGTTGTCGTCGTCGTGTTCATGGGGAGCCAACCGGCTGGGTCGGAACGAAATGCGTCGTCATGTTCATCGGGAGGGCTTGGACAGAACAGCCGATGGAAACAAGGCCTGACGTACCGCAGAACGGAGGAAACGACCTTGTGTTCGACCTGCCACGGTTGAAACGGGATCCTGTTCATCGGGAGGGGTCTGTCGTACCGCAAAATGAAGGAAACGAACGTCCTACGGTCGAAACAGGGGTCCTGTTGACCGGGAGGGGTGTGGCGTACCGCAAAACGGAGGAAACAGACTTGTGTTGGAGTGCTACGGTCGAAACGGGGGTCCTGTTCATCTGGAGGGGTGTGGTGTACCACAAAACGGGACTCCACGGGATACTGTTCATCTCCACCGTGGACCCCCTCCAGCCTCAATGGGCTACTGTTCATCCACCGTCGACCTCCTCCAGCCTCCACCTGCGACTGTTCATCCACGGGCTCCTGTTCATCCAGCCTCCACCGTGCGCTACTCGACTGGCTACTGTTCAACCAGCCCTCTCCACAGGCTCTTGTTCAACCACCCTCCATGGGATACTGTTCATTCAACCCTCCACCGTCTATTGTTCATCCATCCCTCCACGGGGTGGTCCTATTCATCCTGCCCTCCATGGGGTCCTGTTCATCCAACCCCAACCGGCTCAATCGATCGGGGTCCTGTTCATCCAGAGGCAACACCACGGGGTCCTGTTCATCCAGAGGCAACACCACGGGGTCCTGTTCATCCATCCCCATCGGGAACTGTTCATCCAAACCCCCCAGGCAATGCTCACTATTCATCCAGAGGCAGCATTGATCGGCTTCAGTTTGCAGCACTAGCGAAGGAATCGCTCGATCGGGTTCAGTTAAGAGCCATCGATCGATCGCTCGGGTTCAGTTAGAGCCCAACGCCTCGCTCGGGTTCAGTTAGAGCCCAATGCCTCGCACCCACGCGTGTGCGTGTACGAGAGAAACACGCATCACTTGGCCCTGACCACCCACCGTAACCGGGAACACCCCGATATTTTCCTCACCCTCCCTTCTACCACAGTTTTTTCCATCATGGACGGCCCAAAGAATATCATGCAGCTGCGTCTCCGGCCCACCCAGGAGGAAAAGCCCATTTCTATCATGATTTTTTGTCATAGAAGTAGGACCCCACCACATCTATGATGATACCGTGTTTTGTCACAGCTATTGTCATAGAAGTGTCATAAGTATGACAAATTTTTTTTTGTTCAGCCCAAAATGTCACGGATGTGTCTTTTTTGTAGTGTTAGACCATGTCAACTCACTAAGACGATGGCTGTTGAGGATGCTGGTGTCGTTGGTGATCTTCCGGGCACCGTCGACCAACTCGTCGGTGATCTACCCTGCACCACATGAGCATTTATATAGAAAATTTCATACTTGGTATGCTGATGAGGACATCAATACCATTGTTACACCCACAACCCCTGCTGCTATACATACTGGACCAATTACTAGAGCTCGTGCACGCCAAGTAAGTTATTAGGTACTTTCGTTTCTTAGTAATGATTCTAATGTTCATGAGAATATGATGCTGCCTAAATTGGATACATCTGTTTTGCTTACAAATGAAGGGCCTAGCTTGGAGAAGGATGAACATTGGAGCAAGAACAAGCATGGAGTTGATGGCATGCGCAAGGGAAACAAGAACGAAGTTTCAAGTGATGATTTCAGGACTTTGTAGCCACCATAATGAGTGCATGACACCTTGGACGAAATATACAAGATGCCACTTCACAATTTTCGTCCAGAGGCTATCGTAGGTGCTGCGTCACCTTATTATTGGGCCAGGCCCATGTATTTTCGAAATACTTAAGTATAGGCTGTTTTCAGAGTCCGTATGTGTGGGGAAACAAGAGTTAGGGTTGGTTTCGGACCCCTCCTCCAAGGGCCACGAAATTCCCCCCTTTTCCTCCATATATACATCCCTTAGGGCGCCGTTTAGACTTTGGGTTTTGTTTAGATTAAAAGTTCGCCATAGCTGCAACTTCGCGTACTTCGTTTGTGTTCAACGACCGGACCAAGACGTCACAAAACCCCACCTTGATCAATAAAGCTTTCATCTTATATTCGCAATATCCAAATTGCAATCTCAGTTTCTTGCTTGTTCATCATTTGCTCGCAGGAAACAGACCCTCGTGGTCAGGTTGATCGTGCTCCGACATGGTCAATAACCCCTCGGAAGTTGGTTTACCGATTCCTAAGGTGCGACATCTCGCACGTTCGTAGTAGGATCGACAAGGTCGACCCCCACAGAAATACGATTGCCACCATCTCATCCAAACACCGGGACACTTTCGCCTCTATCAAGTGGTATCAGATTTCCAGGTTGCTCGGTGAGATTTTACAGTTTTTCGTAGTTTAGATCGAGTCTGTTCTTCATACCTATAGTCCGTGAAAAAGCCAAAAAATAGGGTTAGGTCATCATATCCGAACCAATCTGTGCCTTTGCATAGTCTTTTTAGAGTTTTGCTTTGTTGAATTTGCGGTTGGATCGCCGTGTCGAGTTACTGGTCTTAGCGTCTAGTACCTTAGAGTTTCAAGTTCTGTTCACAGGTTGTCACACCGTCGCCGCACCATCGTCATCATCATTACCATATACCACCACCCCACCATATACATCGCCGCTGCCATATACAACCACCAATCCGAGTCCTCATATACCATCACCATATACAACCACCAATCCGAATCCACATACACCATTGCCATATACCACCACCAATTCGAGTCTAGATATTCCATTGCCATATACAACCACCAGTCCGAGTTCCACCAGATTCATCTCCGCCACCAGTCCGAGTCCAGTATTTGTTGCTTTGTTTTCGAGTTCCAGATCACGCGATACTTCGAGTCGTGACCAAGTCAGACTCCCCAACTTTTGTGCTACCCGCAGTAGAAAAATAGTTCCAAACTAAAAAAACTAAGTCTGGAAAATACTAGGTAGGAAGTTTTTAGACCATTTGTAGAATTTTTCGAAAAAAATTGTTGCGGAGCAAAAAAAGAGGAAAAAAGTGCAAAAAAGTGAAAAAGGAAAAACAATTCAGAGAGTGCTCCTCCATTGTTTACGTGTCGCGCCGTGATTTTTGTTCATGTTCTAGGCTCGCGTCTCTAGTACGGTCTAGCCTAGGACCAGCACAGTACCGTCGTTGAGCATTTATTCAACTTTGCATCTCTGAATTGATTATTGCTGACCCATTTTGCTACCATATTATAAGCCTTCCCAGCTCCACATACATCTACGTCATGCGTTTGACTCTCCCTGGTAATTGCTCTATCCAAGTTTTGAGAGTTTTGACTACGACGGGTGCCGATCACCGCCTGCTACTAACCCTAATTGTAAGAACTGGTAAGAATTTGAGATTTGCTTGACGGATTTGTGACGCCCCACCACCACCATTTTCTAATAGTCTGTAGGATCATATTCTTGTGTGTTTCTATTGCTGCTAACCATGGTAGTATCACAAGTCGACGAGACTGACTGGGAGAACTTGACGAATAACGAGTTGCATGATAAATTTTAGCAAATGATGACCGAAATGGTGCAAGATGTGCTGAACAATTTTGAAGTGGCCGTGGATAAGATACCTGGCTTTGAGAAGACGTTCGAAACAAAGCTCGATTACAAATTTAATGAACTGCTTGCACGTCTTCCACCACCACCATCGGCTGCACCTGCCGCACCTCTGCAACAACAACAACAACAACGACGACGACGACGACTACCTCCACATCGTGAAACAGCCCTCCGCCGAGGGAGCCGTGTCCCTCTTGAGCCTTGCCAAACTGTTGGTGCTATTGTTGATACTTCTGTGGCTCCTACTGATGATGCGGAGGAGGATGATTATGCGGGAGATTACGAGGATGAGCTTGATCAAAATCAAAAGTACGTGCAACCACCAGCACCACAACCACCGGGTCGTCCACATGCAAATAATGGCAATGGTAGGGCTCCCCCTCAGGTACGAGATCATGACCATCTCCCTATGCTGAAATTAAATATGCCGCCATTTGAGGGTAGATACATTCCTGATATATATCTTACGTGGGAGTTAGAAACCGAACAACGTTTAACATGTTTAGAATATCCCGAGGAGAGATGTGTTGCTGCTGCACTTTGTGCTTTCACTAGTTTTCCTTGTGTGTGGTGGTCTGAACATCGTAGATTGTATCCGAATAATATTCCAACTACTTGGGCTGCTTCGAAAACTGCTATGTATCCTCGTTGGGTTCCACCGTATTATCAACGTGAATTACTTCAAAAATTGTAGCGTTTAAGACAAGGAAAAAATTATGTACAGGAATATTATCAGGAATAACAAACTGGCATGATTAGATGTGGTATTGTTGAGGATAATGAAGCTATGCTTGCATGTTTTATGGGTGGATTAAATAGAGAGATTCAGACCATTCTAGAGTATAAGGAGTATAATAATATCACTCGTTTATTCCATCTTGCTTCTAAAGCTGAATGTGAAGTGCAGGATCGACAGGCATTGGCACGAACTAACTATTCTGCAGGTCGACCTTCAATATAGACACCACATGCATCCTCTACTTCCACTGCACCAGCACCACCATCAGGTGCCACCTCCACCCGTGATACAAGAAAGCAGGCACTACCACCACTATCTGCCAAGAGCACACCTATCGGGCCTACATAGAGCTCTTCTTCTTCCATGGCATCAACAGGGCACACAAGTGATATTATTTGTCATGTTGTAAGGGAAGAGGTCATTATGCAAGAGAATGCAAATCTGAGCATGTGATGATTGCTACTAAGGATGGTGGGTATGAGTCTGCTAGTGACTATGATGAGGAGACTTTGTCTCTTATTACACGTGAAGAGCACGGTGGAAATGATTCTGATCATGAGACGCAATACATGGCTCCTGAAGACGCTGACAGGTATGAATGTTTAGTTGCTCAACGTGTTTTGAGTGTGCAGGTCACACAAGCTGAGAAAAATCGAAAGCATACTTTGTTCCATACAAAGGGAGTTGCCAAGGAACGTACTATTCGCGTCATCATAGATGGAAGGAGCTGCAACAACTTGGCTAACATGGAGATGGTGGAGAAGCTATCTCCCACCACAAGACCACATCCACATCCCTACTACATCCAATGGTTCAACAATAGTGGCAAGGTTAATGTAACACGTACTGTTCGTGTGCATTTTAGTATCTCGTACTCCTCTACGCGTGGGCATCCATTGCCACGTCTTCCTCGGCTTCGCGTCGTCCCCTTCCTAGGCCTCGCAGTCGTCCACCGCCCTGGTGCTCTTGGTGCGGCGTGGTCAACATGGTCAAGGAACGGCTTCCATCGGACCTGGACTGTACGTGGAGAGGCTGACAGCTGGGTCCATGGCCACAACAAGGAAGTGCCTCCTTATTACGCGCAAAATAATTATTCCTCCACCTGACAGCGGGGACCCATCGGACGGGCCACCGTATTTCGTGAAAAAACATTTCCCCCTGACTACTGGGACCCACCAGCTACATCTTCGCATGCAAGGAAGTGCGTCCGGGCAAAAAAACCGTTTGCCCCCCTGATTGTTGGGACCCACCAGCTACATCTTCGCACGCAAGGAAGTGCGTCTAGGAAAAAATGATTCGCTCCCCTGACTGCTGGGACCCACCAGCTACATCTTCGCATGCAAGGAAGTGCCTGACAGTCGGGACCCACCTGGTCGAAGCATACGTAGTGTTGTCATTCTGGTCGCGAATGTGTATGTACATACTGGTCGATGTAGAGGCGCGCACAGGTCGTAGAAGAGGCGCACACGTAGCATGTACACGTACGTACAGCGGCCAGGGTGCAAAAAACTAAATACTGCCATGTACGTACATACGGGCGGGGTCTCGAACGCCTGCTCACGCGTATGTACGGCCAGGCCTCGTGTACATTGCTGGGTCAGAACGGAGAAACAACGTCGTTGTTGTGTTCATGGGGAGCCAACCGGCTAGGTCGGAACGGAATGCGTCGTCGTGTTCATCGGAAGGGCTTGGATGGAACAGCCGATGGAAACGAGGCCTGGCGTACCGCAGAACGGAGGAAACAGCCTTGTGTTCGACCGGCCACGGTCGAAACGGGATCCTGTTCATCGGGAGGGGTCTGGCGTACCACAAAACGGAGGAAGCGGACCTCCTACGGTCGAAACGGGGGTCCTGTTGATCGGGAGGGGTGTGGCGTACCGCAAAATGGAGGAAACAGACTTGTGTTGGAGCGCTATGGTCGAAACGGGGGTCTTGTTCATCGGGAGGGGTGTGGCATACTGAAAAACGGGACTCCACGGGATACTGTTCATCTCCACTATCGACCTCCTCCAGCATCCACGGGCTACTATTCATCCACCGTCGACCTCCTCCGGTCTCCACCTACGACTGTTCATCCACGGGCTCCTATTCATCCAGCCTCCACCACGTGCTACTCCACCGGCTACTGTTCAACCAGCCCTCTCCACGGGCTCCTGTGCAACCACCCCTCCATGGGCTACTGTTCATCCATCCCTCCACCGTGTACTGTTCATCCAGCCCTCCACGGGTTGGTCCTGTTCATCCTGCCCTCCACGGGGTCCTGTTTATCCAGCCCCAACCGGCTCGATTGATCAGGGTCCTGTTCATCCAGAGGCAACACCACGGGGTCCTGTTCATCCACCCCCACCGGGAACTGTTCATCCAAACCCCCCAGCAACGCTCACTATTCATCCAGAGGCAACATCGATCGGCATCAGTTAGTAGCAATAGCGAAGGAATCACTCGATCGGGTTCAATTAACATCCATCGATCGATCGCTCGGGTTCGGTAACGCGTAGCCTACAGTGCAATTGGTCGGGTTCAGTTAGAGCCCAACGCCTCGCTCGGGTTCAGTTAGAGCCCAACGCCTCACACCCACGCACGTGTGTGTACGAGAGAAACGCGCATCGCTCAGCCCCGACCACCCACCGTAACCGGGAACACCCCGATATTTTCCTCGCCCTCACTTCTACCACGGTTTTTTCCGTCATGGACGGCCCAAAGAATATCATGCAGCTGTGTCTCCGGCCCGCCTAGGATGAAAAGCCCATTTTCTGTCATGATTTTTTGTCACAAAAGTAGGACCCCACCACATCTATGATGATACCTTGTTTTGTCACAATTATTGTCATAGAAGCGTCATAAGTATGAATTTTTTTTCTGTTCGGCCCTAAATGTCATGGATGTGTCTTTTTTTGTAGTGTTAGACCATGTTTACTCACTAAGATGATGGCTGTCGAGGATGCTGGTGTCGTTGGTGATCTTCCGGGCATCGTCGACCAACTCGTTGGTGATCTACCCTGCACCACATGAGCATTTATATAGAAAATTTCATACTTGGTATGCCGATGAGGACATCAATACCATTGTTACACCCACAGCCCCTGGTTCTATACATACTGGACAAATTACTAGAGCTCGCGCATGTCAATTACATTATCGGGTACTTTCTTTTCTTTGTAATGATTCTAATGTTCATGAGAATATGCTACTGCCTAAATTGGATACATTTGTTTTGCTTACAAATGAAGGGACTAGCTTGGAGAAGGATGAACATTGGAGCAAGAACAAGCATGGAGTTGATGGCATGCGCAAGGGAAACAAGAACGAAGTATCAAGTGATGATTTCAGGACTTTGAAGCCACCATAATGAGTTCATGAAGCCTTGGACGAACTATACAAGATGCCACTTCATAATTTTCGTCTAGAGGCTGTCGTAGGTGCCGCGTCACCTTATTATTGGGCCAGGCCCATGTATTTTCAAAATACTTAAGTATAGGTTATTTTTAGAGTCCGTTTGTGTGGGGTAACAAGAGTTAGGGTTGGTTTCGGACCCCTCCTCCAAGGGCCACGAAATTCCCCCCTCTTCCTCCAGATATATAGCCCTTAGGGCGCCGTTTAGACTTTGGGTTTTGTTTAGATTAAAAGTTCTCCATAGCTGCAACTTCGCGTACTTCGTTTGTGTTCAACGACCAGACCAAGACGTCACAGAACCCCACCTTGATCAATAAAGCTTTCATCTTATATTCGCAATATCCAAATTGCATTCTCAGTTTCTTGCTTGTTCTTCGTTTGCTCACAGGAAACATACCCTCGTGGTCAGGTTGATCGTGCTCCGACGTGGTCAATAAACCCTCGGATGTTGCTTTAGCGATTGCTAAGGTGCGACGTCTCGCACGTTCGTAGTAGGATCGTCAAGGTCGACTCCCACAGAAAAACGATAGCCACCATCTCATCGAAACATCGGGACACCTTCGCCTCTATCATATTCTCATTGCATTTCAGTGATTCAATTTTGACGAAGGACATTGCAATATATCTTCTGACCCTAATACTTCATTTGGGCAACAAGCATAACTAAATTTCACAATCATAACTAAATACCCTAGTTCTTCAAGAAAGTAGGTCTCTATCTGTCATATCCCTAGCCTGGTATGCACTTAGGCTAGTTATTCTTGCTGGCATCATGTCTAAATCCAGTTGAATTTGAGTTGGTGAAATGATCAAACCCTAGCACCTCATTAAATAAACTAGCTTCAAATAAAATAGTTCTCAATGAACCTAAAATGCCCTCAAAAAAATGTTTACGATTTAGGTAAAATGGTGAAAACCCTAACCATAAATAGTGCACATTTTTCCAAGACACAATGGGGTTTGAATTAATGCATATGGTATTTAAATTGGAGCTATTAAATGCTATAAATATTTGTACTACTCCAAATATTTTGAAACTTGGTGAGGGCCTCTGAAATAATTCAGTGAGTGCCCATAAAAAGGTTTAGAATTTAAAAATTGTTTTAGTACTAAAACTAAATCAAAACAAATTACAAAAAGGAAAAAGAAAAAAACAAAATAGGATAAAGCCGAGAGATCTAGCTGCGTCGACTTTACTTGGCCTGCTACTGTTATGGCCTAGCCCACCAGCCACCGCACTGTCTTCCACCTGGCGCCGTTAGGAGAGGCGCATGCCCGACGCGTGCGCGTGATCCGCTCACCACGTGAGTTTCCTTCCTACCCCCCCCCCCTCCCCCCCCGC
>NW_024117941.1:0-8362 GCF_003073215.2 Triticum urartu | reverse complement strand
TACAACGAGCTAGCGTAAGTCCCTACATTTCATTTAATTCGTACAGGCATTCGTGTATGATTTGTGTGCAGTCGCTGATTCACGAATTCAAGTTACCAGGGCGAACATTTAACTTAAAAAATACGAAGGCACTTGCACTCCGGAAATCAACATAACTTGAGAAATGTGAAGGTACATGCACTTTGAAAACCAGCTAATGATCCAAACTAGTTTAGATTATAAACACTAAATGATGTGATGCAAGCACCAAAAAGCACAAAATGCAACATGGTGTACAAGGACTACAAACATGGTCTGTACCTGCTTGAATTATTCGTTCTCTGGCTGAAAATATCGAAGTGTAATTGCACGTATAACCAGTGCGCAAACTGCATATCAATATATCTATCCTGCACAAGTATGCCAATAGTTTCAAACAACAGATTAGAAAAGTATTTAAGCTATTTTGTCATGATATGGGGACTTTCTGGTAGATGGCCTCGACGTTTCCTCAAGCTATGAAAATGCACTATAATTTGCTTGTCATCAATGCCTGCAAATCTCTGTCTCTCTCAACATAGTAGATCATCATTAGACACTAAATCCTTCAATGAGCTTGCAAAATGCTTGCATTAGATCCCTCATTAGACACTATATGTTCATCACCAGGAGCATGTAAAATGTTTGCATCAAATCCCTCATTAGCAGTCTGTTCATTAGACACTTCAGGCTCAAGAACAAGATGAGCTTGTATGTTTGCAGCGGAACTTGACTAGATACACCAGATTCAGTCAGTTTAGTATTGATTGGGGGAGTTATAAAATAAGTAGAAATTGGTTTCATTTTCTCATAGATTCCCTACATACAAGAAGTTTTACAACACCGTCAGGTTTAACTATTGGCCAGAAATTGAAGAGTTGAATTAGATATAATCAGGGATGTGATGTACCTGCTCTTTGCGCATGCTACTCTTGCAAGTTGCGACTATCTGTTTGCGCAAGCTCGATGCCATGCCCGTGCTGCCGCCGCTGCCTCCCACGCAGGCTACACCCAGGGGTGGATATTATTCTTGTCCTTCCGTTCGCTTGAGGCCTGGAGACCGCCATCCAACGAGGGTGTGAGGAAGTGCTGTGTCGGTCTGTCCAGTAGCGGCTAGGTTAGGAGTGAACCATCCTGGAGGCTCGAGCGAATGAATTGGGATTTTTCCTACTGTCGATTGATATGGGAGGCGCTCGTTTGGGCCGCGAGCCTGCTATAGGGCCTGCCTTGCACTTATGTTATTGGCCCATCCAAATTGAAACATTTTTCTTCATTTTTTACATTGCCTGCTCGTGCATTGGGACGAACAAAACTAGCATGGGCCAACCTGGACGACTCAAACTAGGTGCACACTTTCCAGGCACCTGAGGCGGACGCCCATACCAGCCCCTATGGTGGCATCGCCCCTTTTTGCGTGTATGATTGGATAGTGAAAAATATTCTAGTGGCGCTTTTGATTTACCCACAGAATGGTTGAATTGCTTGTTTCTATGAACTGAGTTCGCCAATAATGTGAAGGTTGCCAGTCTTTTCATCCTATTGTAGATTTCTTAGATCTCGATATGCCAAAAGGAATCGCATGAAATACACAGTAAAAGCCAGTATGATGTGTTTGGCTACAACTAGTCTGACTACACGTCCTCATAAAACATATCAAGGACGCACCTTCTTACCAGATTAACCATTCGACTTACCCATGCAGTGTGGGAAGAAAGAAGTATTGGGACTGTGTATCCAAGAAATTGATGCCATGGACTCCTTTGTACAACCTTGTAAGTGAAAAAGAAGTTGCAGTGTGCCTGTACAAAGAACTAGCGTAAGTTTAGTTACCTGCTTCTCAGAATTTTGGTTAACCACTTATTGCAAAATTGTTCAATTACGTTGCTTGGCTTAATTTAGTTTGCTACTGATTACATAATCGCACAACCTATTAATCATATTGTAGACTGCGCCTATCTATGTGTTTGATACTTACTGTTAAGAATTACCTGTTTGCCTTAACTTAAATATCTATTTGTTTGTTTAACTGCTTTGCTGCTGCAATAGGGGGTTACAATGATGTTAATAACTACTTTTCAGCATCCAATTGAAACTCTTTAATTCCTTATTTTCTTAACTGGTTTGCTGTTATAACTCCCAGTTGAGATGTTTTGCTAACTTCAACTTTTCTAAATCCAATCGGAACTTTAATTGCAAAACAGGTTAGCCCAAGATCAAAGAGCCAGGTCCCCATGGACGTTGCATCATCCCACAGCAGTGGCACCGGCCCAATCGTGCATTATGAATTGCCAACTACTGATGCTCTAGAGGCTAAACTAGTGGTAGAAAGAGATTCTGCTTCTGCACTTAGAGATGAAGTTGACATGCTGAGGAAGCAAACAACACAATCACAAGCAGTACTCAAGACAACCATTAAATATTTGGTGGATTTCAAAACGAAGCAAGCTGAGACTGACCAGATTGTTAAGGTCCTGAAGGAAAAAAGGAAATTAAATTCCTACTTGGTAAATCATAGGTGAAATGTTCTTTCCATAGTTGAATAACCTTTGTGTTGTCTATTCATGTAATCAATCAAACCATTTGTTTTAGAAATCATGTAATAATTGGTTTTTTGTTTTTTGGTTTATAATTTTATTTGAGCACAAGTCTGTATTAATTGATAAGACTCGGAGACATTTCATTTGGATTGCTGTGCCAGACCTACAAATATGCCAATTGGGTTGAATGTGCATTCAGCAATAGTAGTAGCATAGATGGACCATAAGTGGCACCCATCGGAAAGGGCCAAGATGCTGGCTAAAAAAACGATGATGTTGTAGCCAAAAAAAAGTACAGCGGCCTGGCTTATGTATGTTAGTTGATATTATTGATCAATATACTCTATAAGTATTTATATGTCTGTTAGTTCTGTGCATTCTTGGTTGATTGACTCAGTATTTGAATCTTGATACATCGCTTGTGTACATATCTAAATGGGAGTACACATTATGCTGCGTGTGACATTTGAGTTGGATATGAAGTGTTCCAAATATTCGAATTCACCTTAAACTGGATTCTAGTTTCTGAATTTGAGTATCGGCATTTGTAAACCATATTCATATATGACAGTGGAATACATCTTTGTCATCCTTTTGAAGATATATAAAAACACATAAAATGATTTATAAAGATTCATATAGGAATACAAAATGGATTGGAATTTAGTTGCCAGGGTAAACGTGGATGCTTATTGTCCCAAAATTCGAAAGAAGCAGCAAAATGTCCACTCCCACGTAGGCTGCCCGAAGCCAAGTGTTTGGGAGATGGAAATTACTGTCTACGCATTACACGGACAATCCATCGTGCCGATTTCCGCTGCTCTAAATAGGGGTAGGTTAGTAACTTCAATTAGACGTGACACGACCGCCTCTAAGCCCATTCTGACACGGTGGGCGTCAAACATGGGCGGCAAAACTCATTTGATTCAAGCTCGTCCGAAAGACCTTTGTTTCTCCCTCCATTCCCCATTCATACACGGTGGGCGGCAAAACAAACTCGACTCGGCCGAAATCGATGTAGGAAAATATTTTCAATAGGGGAAGGTTTGTAACTTCACTCAGACGTGACACAACCGCCCTACCAGTCAGCCCCGTTCATACACCGTGGGTGCCAACCATGGGTGCCAACCACCCTCTCCTCGCCCGAAATCGCTTTGGGAAAATATTGGCGAGATACGAGATTACCGTCCTATCCCCAACCGATGAGACGTCCAAATTTTAAACGGGGGCTAAGTTCGTAACTTTCCCATATTTCAGACAGACGCGTCCCAAAATATGGTTCCCCGTACCTCTCCCTCCATTTTCCCGTTCATACAACGTCCGCGCTAGAACACCCCATCCCCACACAAGCCTTCGTCCGCCACCCCATCCATCACCGCCGTCCTCCACCACATCTATCGCCACCGTCCTCCACCATGACGGAGCGCCTACCAAGACCGTGTCGTCCACTGCTAGAGATGGACGTTTCTCATCCACGGCGACGGACCAATAGCCTTGCATCGCGTCCTCTCGCTTCATCGGTGCCGTCGTCCTCTTTGTCGGGGCCGCTCACACGACCTTCTCTTCCACCGCAACGGGACTTATCCCCCGATCCACCCGTCTACCGTCGTAGATCTGCTTCAACGCCATCGACAGCGATCGCACCCCCGATGCCTACACGGCGCCGCAAGAGAGGTGGTACTTCATATCTCCTCAACTTTTTGATCTCGACCAGAAAATAGATCTTAACTTGGTTACTCTACTTTCTTTTCAGCTCTTAGAATTTTGTTCTTAGTTTGAAGCAAACAATGGATGCTAAATATCATTTCTCCGGTTTGCAGCTTCAAATCTGCCATGGCACAACCATAATACGGTTTAATTGATCATGCTTAGGGTTTAATTGATCATGTTGGTTCCGTGGTGGTTTCTTTAATAGAAATCGAAGGGGATACTCTCTTTTGCTAAAAAAATATTCTTAGAGTTTCCCCCTTTGATGATCACTATACGATCAGAATACGTGCTTCGTGTCATAATAATAGTCCTCCACCCATCAAGCTAAGCAAGCTTAGTTGTTCAAATACGAATCTGATATTATTAAAACAGAGTTGTTTAATTGGTCAGCTAAATGTTCCAAAATTAGTTTCGAAAATGCATGTTCGCCGCTCGGGTGTGTATCTCTATAGGGTGCCCACGGTGGGCCAGCCCACCCTGGGATTTTGGGTCGTCCCAGGCCTCGATTCCCCTCTGTTCTGCTACGCGCTTCCGATCTCTACTCGCCCCCAGCTGCCTTCCTCATCGGTGACTTGCCGTCCCCGGATGGCATGACTCTAGGAGGAGACGCCGGACTAACAGGAGGCCAGGAGCCGCTCGCCCAACAGCGTCACCGCTGCCCGGGCACGCCGCCGTGCCTACCTTCCCAGTCCGTTCAGGGCTCAGGCATGCAGCACCCACCAAGCCAACCCGATTTATCCTGAGATACGTCCTCAACACTCAGGAGCCACTCCTCATCACCCATTTTCTAATTGATTCATTACTCATTAGGCAGGACTATCATTAGGGTTTGTTGTGTGCCCAGTGCTACCTACACTTAATGGTTCAGATGTATTTCGGTAATCTTTAGTACCTCTAAAGTTCACAGGGTTTTCGAAATTCCGGCCCTCGAAACAGAAACTAGTCATTTTGAATTGTTGGTCGTAGTGACATTGACCCAGATTACTACTGCAAGCCAGGTTTGTTGACAATTTTACTTGTCTTTCTTACTCATTCGATATAATATCCAATTATTCACGACGATTAGTTGCAAACAATAAGTGTTAGACAAACTTCTTCATTCAGATTTTGGACGGTCTCTTAATGCAGTTACAATTCTGCATACTTGTCCTAGTAAGCTCACAAGTAAATGATTGATTCACTACATCTATGCTTTCCTTGTCATATTTGTTGTCAATATTCTTTTAGGGTGGACTACCCTGTTTCTAAATACTGGAACCGTAGACATGAGTGAATAGTATTTCTCTACGTGATCTCTTCCATCATGTGTGGGTAACGAACACTTCATTGTATAGAAAGAAAGTGTCATTTCCAGCTTTTACACAGGTTTCGATCTTTTACATGGAATAAAATCTGCCTACTTGCTTTGTGTCGCACTACCAACACTCCACCCTTGAAGTTGAACATTACGCCACTCATAATTGCTTAGTTTATTTGTTCAAATACGAATTTCATATGATTCTAATGTTCCTACTTTAGTTTTGAAATGTGTGCCTGCCTATTATAGAGACATAAGGGGTTTGTATATCGGTGTGTGGTCTGGTCAGCACGGTTGGGGAGGTGAACTTTGCATATGCAGGGGTTTATAGGGAGACACTCTCCGAGTTGAATCCGCAATGCATTCCATAGATAATCTGACCTCTTTTTATGTTTTCATGAATCTCAGATTCTGAACAGCATCATAATGATTATGAGCTTGCGCGCATGAAAAGAATAAAGCAGAACAATGCCATGGCTGTCAAACATGGCATTAAGGGACTGACATCAAGTCTGGATGCAATGCAATGCAAACGCTCTCAACCTACAGATTCATGCTCAGAATATGATCCTAATAGTGATTGTGAGCAAGAGGGAGACCTAAGTCAATGTAGCTCCCTAGTGGAGGAGTCAGAGGAAGATGCCTAACTTTCCAAGGTTACATTGCTCACACATATCTTGCAACTGATGCTTTGCATTGCTTCTACTTTGTTGAGCTTCCATTAGCTTAGTTTACACATCGTGTATGTGAATACGCCCTGGCTATCCATTTTCAGTACATATTCCATCTGTCATCATACCATATTTATCCATTCAGACGTTCAAAAGGAAGAGGGCGATTGTTGATTGTGGAGGAGCACAAGCAAAGTATTTGGAAAAGGTAGTGGCACCTGATAAATCAAATAGCCCATTAGGTGTAGTTGCAATATCACCTGACCCACAAAATACCCCAACTCTAGCAGACTCTAGCCCTACTACACTGGTCATTTCTTATGCCCCAACTTGGCAGACCCCAAATGCAGCAAACAATATGATTATGCCAGTTGACATATGATACGTCTCCAACGTAACTATAATTTTTGATTGCTCCATGCTATATTATCTACTATTTTAGACATTATTGGGCTTTATTTTCCACTTTTATATTATTTATGCTTGATACATCTCCAACGTATCTATAATTTTTGATTTCTCCATGCTATATTATCTACTATTTTAGACATTATTGGGCTTTATTTTCCACTTTTATATTATTTTTTGGACTAACCTATTAACTGGAGGCCCAGCCCAGGATTGTTGTTTTTTTCCTGTTTTAGGGTTTCAAAGAAAAGTAATATCAAACGGAGTCCAAACGGAATGAAACCTTCGGAAACGTGATTTTCTCATCAGATAAGATTCAGGAGACTTGGACCCTCCATCAAGAAAGCCACGAGGCGCTCACGAGGGTAGGGGCGCCCCCCTAGGGTGCGCCCCCTGCCTCGTGGACCCCTTGAAGCTCCACCGACGTACTTCTTCCTCCTATATATATCCACGTACCCCCAAACGACCGGGGACGGAGCCAAAAACCTAATCCCACCGCCACAACTTTCTGTATCCACGAGATCCCATCTTGGGGCCTGTTCCGGAGCTCCGCCGGAGGGGGTATCGATCACGGAGGGCTTCTACATTATCATCCAAGCCCCTCCAATGAAGTGCGAGTAGTTTACTTCAGACCTACGGGTCCATAGCTAGTTGCTAGATGGTTTCTTCTCTCTTTTTGGATCTCAATACAATGTTCTCCCCCTCTCTCGTGGAGATCTATTTGATGTAACCTTCTTTTTGCGGTGTGTTTGTTGAGACCGATGAATTATGGGTTTATGATCAAGTCTATCTATGAATAATATTTGAATCTTCTCTGAATTCTTTTATGCATGATTGGTTATCTTTGCAAGTCTCTTCGAATTATCCGTTTGGTTTGGCCAACTAGATTGGTAGTTCTTGCCACGGGAGAAGTGCTTAGCTTTGGGTTCAATCTTGCGGTGTCCTTTCCCAGTGCCAGAAGGGGCAGCAAGGCACGTATTGTATTTTTGCCATCGAGGATAACAAGATGGGTTTTTTACCATATTGCATGAAATTATCCCTCTACATCATGTCATCTTGCTTAAAGGCGTTACTCTGTTTTTAACTTAATACTCTAGATGCATACAGGATAGGGGTCGATCAGTGGAGTAATAGTAGTAGATGCAGAATCGTTTCGGTCTTCTTGTCTCGGACGTGATGCCTATATACATGATCATACCTAGATATTCACATAACTATGCTCAATTCTGTCAATTGCTCAACAGTAATTTGTTCACCCACCATAGAATATTTATGCTCTTAAGAGAAGCCACTAGTGAAACCTATGGCCCTCGGGTCTCCTTCTCATCATATCAATCTCCATCACTTTATTATTGCTTTGCTTTTACTTTACTTATTTTGCATCTTTATACCAAAAATACCAAAAAAATATTATTTATCATCTCTATCAGATCTCACTTTCGTAAGTGACCGTGAAGGGATTGACAACCCCTAAGCGCGTTGAGCTATTGTTTTTGTGTAGGAACGAGGGACTCGAGAGTAGCCTCCTACTGGATTGATACCTTGGTTCTCAAAAACTGAGGGAAATACTTACGCTACTATGCTGCATCATCCCTTCCTCTTCGGGGAAAACCAACGCAGTGCTCAAGAGGTAGCAACCTCCCTGCTAAACTAATAGCAAGGCACACATCAAGTCTAGTACACAGCATTGCATACATGATAGAGCCTATGGCTAAAGCATA
>NW_024117940.1:0-8124 GCF_003073215.2 Triticum urartu | reverse complement strand
TGTTGTGAGTTCTGCTTCCATAGTTGACCTCGTTAAGATGGTTTGCTTGCAAGACTTCCAGGAAACAGCGCCACCACCAAGTGTGAAAACATAACCACTTGTGGCCTTAATCTCATCAGCATCAGATATCCAGTTTGAGTCACTATAACCCTCCAGTACCCTTGGATACCCGGTGTAGTGAATCCCATAGCTCGCGGTGCCTTTCAAATAGCGCATAACTCTCTCAAGCGCATGCCAATGATCATCTCCCAGTTTTGACAAAAACCGACTCAGCTTGCTCACAGCAGAAGAGATGTTAGGCCTCGTGGCACTCGCTTAATACATAAGCGAGCCAATAATCTGAGAATACCTCAGTTGATCTCTAGCAATCCGTCAATTCTTTCAAAGCAACACACTAGCATCATATGGAGTTGGAGAAGGCGTGCAGTCGCTATACCCAAAACGACTCAAGACCTTTTCCACATAATGAGACTGAAGCAGTGTGATCCCACCATTCTCATCTCTCAACAGCTTGATGTTTAAGATAACATCAGCTACTCCTAGATCCTTCATCTCGAAACAGCGAGATAAGAAATCCTTAACCTCCTTGATTAAATCAAGTTTGGTTCCAAATATCAAAATGTCGTCGACATACAGACAAAGAATAACTCCTTCACCCCCACCATAGCGATAGTACACGCACTTGTCACCATCGTTTACTACAAAGCCGGCAGCGGTTCATGTTCTTTCGAACATCTCATGCCACTCCTTAGGAGCTAGTTTAAGGCCATATAAAGACTTTAATAACTTGCACACCTTTCCTTCTTGACCAGGTACTACAAAACCATCTGGCTGATCCATATAAATTTCCTCCTTCAACTCTCCATTGAGGAAAGCCGTCTTAACGTCCATTTGATGAACGAGAAGACCATGTGAGGCAGCCAGTGATAGTAGCACCCGAATTCTGGTCAGTCTAGCCACGCGTGAGTAAGTATCAAAGAAGTCTTCACCTTCTTTCTGGGTATACCCCTTGGCCACAAGCCGTGCCTTGTACTTTTCAATCGTACCATCAGGTCTAAGCTTCTTCCTGAACCCCCACTTACATCCTACAGGTTTGCACCCATAAGGACGGTCAGTGATCTCCCAGGTACCGTTAGCTAAGATGGAATCCATCTCGCTACGTACAGCTTCCTTCCAGTAGTCAGCATCAGGAGATGCATAGGCTTCTGAAATAGTCCTGGGTGTGTCATCCACGAGGTACACAATGAAATCATCACCAAAAGACTTTGCAGTCCTCTGTCTCTTACTCCTCATAGGAGTTCCATTGTTACCCTCAACAGGATTCTCAACGTGTTCCATCAACATGCATGTCGGATACCTTAGATTTTATTATCAAAAATCTATAGCCGATGCTATGAAAAGCATAGCCCAGAAGAACACAATCCACGGTTTTTGGTCCAAGCTTGCGCTTCTTGGGAATTGGTATATTGACTTTCGCCAAACAACCCCAAGTACGTAGGTAAGAGAGTTTCAACCTTTTCCTTTCCCATTCCTCAAATGGAGTCATGGTCTTATGCTTTGTGGGAACTCGGTTTAGGACATGACACGCAGTCATTAACGCCTCCCCCCACCATTCCTTGTATAGACCCGAAGTGTCTAACATGTTGTTAACCATATCAGTTAGAGTTTGGTTCTTTCTTTCGGCTACCCCATTTGACAGGGGTGAGTAGGGAGGCGTCCTCTCATGGATTATACCATGTTCCACACAAAATAGATCAAATTCATTGGAAAAATACTCTCCACCACGATCGGACCTAAGCCGTTTAATTTTTCGATCAAGTTGGTTCTCTGCCTCAGCTTTATAGTTTTTAAAGAAAGTCAAAGCCTCATCTTTTGATTTCAGAAGATACACATAACAATATCTAGTGGAGTCATCAATCAACGTCATGAAGTATCTCTTTCCACCTTTTGTCAACACGCCATTCATCTCACAAAGATCAGAATGTATAAGCTCTAGTGGCGCCAAGTCTCTTGACTCTGCAGTCTTATGGGACTTGCGAGATTGCTTAGCTTGCAAACATACTTAGCATTTGGAGCCTTTGACAGTAGAGATTTTCAGAATTAAATTCATATTGGCTAACCGCGTCATGCAACCAAAGTTAATATGATAGAGTCGTGGATGCCAAATATCAGACTCATTATTGTGGCAAACATTATTAATAAGTTTAGTGCAAATATCTGAAAAAGATAGGTGGAACAAGCCTCCGCACTCATAGCCTTTTCCAACAAATTGTCCACACTTAGAAATTACAACTTTAATGGATTCGAAAACCAACTTAAAACCATCTCGACATAAACGGGATCAGCTAACGAGATTTTTATTGATGGACGACACATGATGAACGTTCTTCAGACGCACAGTCTTCCCCGAAGTAAACTTCAGATTGACCGTAACAACACCTCGAACGATGGCATGTGACCCGTTCCCCATCAGCACGGGTGAAGTCCCTGTTGCCTGGTAAGAAGAAAACATGGAGGCGTCAGCACAAACATGTACATTGGCACCGGTGTCAATTAACCAATCAGGGGATTGAAATACTGAAAGGATGGTAGGAAAAATACCGTACCCTGATTCCTTCATATCAGTATCACCGATGACAACATTAGCGGACTTGCCGCTCTTCTCATGTTCGCGCTCCTCAAAGCGGTTAGGACACTTCGGAGCCCAGTGATTAGGATCACCGCAGACATGGCAAAGTCCCTTCCCCTTCTTATGAGAATTCTTCTTTAAGTTGGTAGAATGTGATGGCTTGTTCTTTGTATCAAACTTGCCTTTGCCCTGAGTTTTGTTCTTATTGTTTTTGAACTTGTTGGGCTGGGAGTTCTTCTTCTGTACCATGTGGGCACTAGAACCTCCCTCAGCAACTCGAGCACGTGTGTCCTTTGCGCGCGCCTTCTCTTCAACATCAAGAGTACCAATGAGATCCGCAACGGAAAATTCCTGTCTCTTGTGTTTCAGGGAAGTAGCAAAATTGTTCCACGAAGGTGGAAGCTTGGCAATGATGCCTCCGGCAAAAAATTTGTCCGGCAACACACACTTGAAGTACTCAAGTTCTTTTGCGAGCGACTGTATCTCATGAGCCTGCTGTACAACAGGGCGCTCATCAGTCATCTTGTAGTCATAGAATTGCTCCATGACGTACAACTCGCTGCCGGCGTCCGAGGCACCAAACTTGGCCTCGAGCGCAGCCCACATGTCCTTGCCGTTGTCAAATGACATATACGAATCCACAATGGAGTCATCAAGAACACTCAGAAGAGCGCCTTTAAAGAGGGTATCGATCTTCTCAAAAGCTTGCAGCTGTGCTGGATTAAGATCGCCCTCTGGCTTACCCTTGGTGGCATCATAGCAGCCCATGGTCTGAAACCAGTAGACTGCTCTCGTGCGCCACCTCTTATATTGCGCCCCCTTAAAGGCAGGCGTCTTCAGATGCGCAACAAAACCTCTCGGAGTAAATTGCCTATAATCAGGTTTTTGGATTGTTGGAAATATGAGCAAATTTCTACGAGATTTAATCCGAATAAACAGAAGATAAATCATGACCACAGCAGCAGAGATTAAACTAATCATGCGAACTAGCATAGCAGATGAACATATCACATCTAGGGCACATACTAGAAGCATGAATTCTACCACGATCTCGAACAGGAAGGATAGAATCACATACGGTGCAGCGGGTGCAGCACCACCGGCGTTGACGTTGTCGCCCATGTCGTCGAGGACGAGGTTGCTGAGGTCGGGGAAGGAGTCGTTGTTCGCGAAGTCGTCGTTGCCAGCAGTCGCGCGAGTGTGCTCCCCAAAAACCTGATCGCCCCTCTCCCGTACAGGATCACGAGAGGCGGGGTTCCGGAGGCCTGCTGTCCCTTCTCGCGGTGCACGCCGGAAGGAGGGATGGAGAAGACTTGCTTGGCGGCGCAATGATCTGGAACGGTGGTGAGAAACCATACGAAGCGGCGGCGGCTAGGGTAGACGTCTGCCTGACTATATAGTGCGGGCCGGGTAGGTCGTGGGAGTAAACCCCACGTCCGAGTCGTCACGATCCAAAAGAATCGGAAACGGTTCAGTAATTAACGCATCCGTTAATTATTAATTAATGACTCATTAATTTTCCCATACAGCAAAAATATAGACAACGTGCATAGCTTTGTCCTCGGCTCGGCTCAATCCCGCAACCCGCGGCACGGGGCAGCGCGGCGCGGCGCCGTGGCGAGGCGAGCGAGGAGGAGGAGCGCACGTGTAGGTCTCCTCTTCTCATGCTCATACAAGTGGTAGAAGAGCTCACCTTATAAAGAGGTGCAACTCTCTCTCAACTTCAGGGGTGGGACTAAACTTTAGCCTCACTCACTCCACTCACATGTGTGCATGAATGGGCCAAGAGAATTTCAGAATTTTAGTTAGGCTTTAGGCCAAAGGTCTACTAGCAAAATTCCAACACCGAGCTCTTCCTTCAGTGAGATGCATCGTCCGTTCATGTATAGGAAACGATGGGTTGCTTCGGTGACCAGGAGTTCAGGACTGCGCTTTCAAAAAAAAGGAGTCCAGGACTGCAGCGTGCCAAGTAAAAACTGAATCTAAGGAAATGACGGATCGGTTCAGACAGTGACCAAAATAATGGATGCGTATACTACTCCAAAGAAAAATTGAATGACAGGTCGCTTCAGTTACCAGGATCGTTGTGTACTAAGGAAAAACCGAGTCCCATGATTGTTTGATAGAATTATGTGGGCGTTAGCTGGGACGAGACTTGTCTGCTCTCCCGTCGTGTGCCTATCCGTGCTTCCGTCTACGTGGCTTGATTTGATTGAAACAATATAAGGTCCGGCCTCACCCCCTTAAAATCAGGGGGGAGATGATTAGATTAGAAAGAAAAAAAAAAGGAAAAAAACAACCGTAGGATTAAGTGGGAGCACGGATAGGAGCACGAGAAGGGAGCAGGCAAGCCGGATCCCGTTAGCTGTAGGGTTAATGATGATGTGGCTGCAAATGGAATCAGTTTTTGCTTACATGGCATGGTTGCTGATGTGGACAGCTTGCATGTTGAGAGAAATATCATAATGGGGATGAACTATTTAGATATTATAGATTATAGATTATAGATTATATATATGTACTTTAGAAAGTTACTATTCACAGAAAATAAATATGAAATAAATATTATTACACCCTAATTTTGTTTGTATGTATTTTTTTAAATGTATATAGTAGATTTGCAATTTGCAAATTAATTTTAGTTATTTTAGTCTTAATCATATGAATGTTCCAGTCGGTTGCTTTCTGATTGGTCGCTCCCTCGTCTTCACGTTTCCATGGGTCCACCCACTCACGGATCAAACAAAGTTCACTGTGATTGTGATTGGTTGTGTCCCACGTCTTACGGATCGATCCTTGTTTTGACCCGATCCTAGCCGTTCGTCCACATCCGACGCAAGAGGTGCATGCCATGAAATTCAGGTGGAAGCTTAAATATATTTTTTGACAAAAAATACCTCAATGCAATCGTACAAAGGGAAATCATCGTCCAAATCCAATGCGAGATACTAATTGACAATCAGTACCTCCTCCGCGGCGGCGCTACGGAACGACTGCACCTTCTTAACGCTCAGCATGTGGGTGATCACGAGCTTCCTTGCTTGCCGCCAGTACTCACCATATGGCGCGAAGCCGATGTCAAACGAGCCGTACATGATGGTGTCGGAGACCACGGAGTGGGGCTATGACGAAAGACGTGGTCGTGAGTGTGCAGCACCGCCTCCGCAGCGCGCGGCGAAGACACGACGAGGGTCAGCATGGCACCCAGGTACAGGAGCATCACGTTGTCTGTTGGATAATATGTCCGGGTGTCATATTGTCATCACATGTAAGCATTGGTCTCCAGGGAATATGTTTGGATTTGGCCAGGCGTCATCTTGGTGGATCCGTCTGGATGGGTCGGCCCTCATGGTCCTTGATCTGTTTGCGGGTATGGTCCTTATGATCTATTTTTTTTCTTTGTCGACGGTGAGCCAGCCTTTTGGGGTCCTTAGCGCAATGACTTCCTAACTATCAACTATAAATAAGGGTTGTCTAACTTTGATGAGAAAAGGACGATAACAGACAGAAGCACACCTTGGGCTCATTCTCATGCTTGTAGACTTTGTAGTCGGCGTTTGGAAGGTTTATGAACCTGATTGTAATATTTGTCACTTCCGATAATCTTTGTAGCGTTGTTACAAATTATATTAATAGGATTGGGGGACTTCTCTAAGAAAAAAAATGTAGGCCTCGCGAATTCATGTTTGTTGATGGAACTAATTAACGCGAGTACTTATTAGTAAATTCTAATTTAGCCATCACATTAAAACCATTAAGCTACGCGTGAAGGACGGTCAACCAGCTATGCCACGTGGTGCAAACTGGTTGCCCGCGGTGATAAATCTTTTGTAATTTTTCAGATGAAGGTGTGGATTATTTTTTAAATGTATTTTTTAGATGGAGATGAAGACCTCTGATATTTTTTAAATGATGGGTTATGCAAAGTGGCACTCGCTGGTAGGCTGTTGTGGTAATTTTTTTTCTTTTTTAGATGAAGGTGAGGATTAACTTTTTTTTGAGATTTTTTTAGACGGAGGCCAAGACTTTATTTATTTTTTAAATAGAAACGTGTGCATAGCTTCCTCTCAATCTGCGCCACAGGATGGCGCTCCAATCACTAGTTATTGACACTGGAGGTACAGTACGACGATCGGTCGCTGGCGGTGGTGGCATGCCTTTGCCACGGCATCCTTTGGTTTGACTATTGAGCAGCGCGGTGACTGTGTTGGTGAGTGTTAGGGATCTTTTGTGATCTCACTAATAGCACATGATTACTCTTGGATACAAGGATTTGGATATGCTAAAAATACGATGTGTAATCCTGAGATCTTTTATGATTCGCTTCCAATGAAGTACTACGATTGCATATGTCCAATTTCAGATATACGCTTCCTACGTATGAATTTATGAAGCATATCTCAAATGATTTGATCGAATTTGATGGATTTATTTTCTTTTATTTATGATATGATACACCGCCTACTAAGATTAGACTTATAACAAGAGACAAATGGGAGAGAGGGAGGGTGAGACAGATCGAGAGACAATACGCCACCATTATGGCCGTGGGCACATCCTCTTCTATGCTCGGCGGCGCTTTCCTTCTCCTCGTCCTCTCCTCGGCCACTGAAGTTCAGGGCGGGCCAAGCTCGAGCGCCGCGCCACGTTCCCCGCTGGACTACCTCTGCAACAACCTCGGACCTTGGTACGTCGGGGCGAACGACTGCGTGTCCACACTCTGCATCGACTCCTCCTGCCGCTCTGCGCCCGGCTTGCCGGAGCTCGCAGTGATCGCCACCAGGCTGACGGTGTCCAACGCCACGGTGGCCAAGGCGAGCATCGAGCATGCGCTCGCCCACGTCAAGGACGGCAAGGCCAGGAAGGTAATGCGGTCGTGCCTCCAACTCTACACCGGCGCCATCCCAAGGCTGCAGTGGGCGGCGCGGTCGGCTGCTGCTGGGCGATACAGCGGTGTACCGGAGGTGATACTGGCTGCTAGGTACGTCTCATCTAAGTGCACCAATTTGGCCGGCGAGGGGGCACTTCCCAAGGAGAACGTTGAGTTCTTCATGATGGCCTACGTCGCGGAGGCCGTCGTCGAAGGGCCCCTCCGTAATAATAAGATAAAGACGCTGTCAAAACTGTAAGAACTATGCAATGGTGTATTTGTGGCCGGCCAATCAAGTCACCGTTGCTTGGTCCCTTTTCGTTGTTGGTGTGTGAATATAGATAGACTGCGTTGGGCTGTGGTTGGTGGTTGCTCGACCGGAACGACCGATCGCAATACCTACATCTACGTCTACTTCTACGTGTTTAGTGGTCTCTAGCAAGCCACGACCGACTCCTGTTTCACATACGTGAGGCGCAGGCTCACGACTGCTCGCCGCTAGTGACAAAAACAAGGAAATACGTGTTTTATTTGACGCTCCGGCCCGTTCAGGACTGGACAGTCCTGGTCCGCTCAAAAACAAGGAAATACATGTTTTATTTGGACACGCCGCACGCGCGGTTCA
>NW_024117939.1:0-12190 GCF_003073215.2 Triticum urartu | reverse complement strand
CCAGCGCCGCCGCCTGCGTCCGGCACTCGGCCAAGAAGCGCCCGAAGATGAGCCAGGTGCCGATGCCATAGCACTCGCCGGCGCCGCACCGCACACTTGACACGCACTTTGTCTCCCATGGATTTTCATGGCGTGTGGCAATGGTGACATTTTGTTTTACCTCGGGTGCAGATCGTGAGGGCGCTGGAGGGCGACATGTCGCTGGAGGACCTGAACGACGGGGTGCGGCCGGGGCAGAGCAGGCTGTTCGGGGAGGGGGCGGGGTCGTGCAGTTCCGACATGAACCGGACCAAAGTGGTGGTCGTGGCGAGCCCCGAGTACAGCGGCAGGTTCGGACGGCCCTCGCCGGTCAGCAGCGACAGGCCAATCTCCGACGAGATGAGTCCGGCGGAGAGACAGCAGCCGCACCTCTGACCGATTCTGTGGTTTTCTCCTTGCCGTACGTCTGGGTAGTTTGTTCATGTGCTATTTCTAACATTTCGTGTTACCGATTAGTGTTGGTGTGGAGAACCATACATGTCATGTTTGGACATAGAAAGAGCCATTGAAAAGGTTTCTTTCTTCTGTAGACAACAGCAATGCATTTATATAAAAACAATAATGTACGTACTCAACTAAACTGAAAAATATTGTGTTGCTCTTGACACGAGAGGTAAGCTATCTCATAGAGTATCACAATATCCTACCCCAACCAAATAATCGCCATTATTCTCAACTGACGATATCTGAGGATATAACTCAACTTCGCTTTTTAGAATTTATTTCTTATTTCTTCGACAAAATATATTGAACAGTCCCTGCTACATAGGCGTTCCATGTGAGTGTACAACTACAATTTGAGTCATATCCATTAGGATTACTTTCCTGGGTGCATGTGTTAGTTCTCATTGTGTTTTTTAGGTTAGTTCTTATTGTTATAGTGATGTTCACCATGATACAAAGGTCTAGTTACACCATTTTTAGCAAAGAAAATCTGCAAACCAACATTTGAACTAAAATAAAGTATGGATCTCAACTCTAAGTATTGTGCAACATGCTGAAATTTATAACAGTTGATCTAACTTGACATATATCAAACACACGGTTCACAACGAATACGTCAATGCATAATACAATCACAATTTGCATAGATTTGAATCTCACTTTCTTAATAAAACATTAACGAACCAACATTACATAGCCATTCTGTAAAATAGGCACCAGAAGGAATAGGATTTGAAAAAATATATTCTTCACAAGCATTTTCACGTTTACCTTATGTATACACATGGGGCGCAACAAGACATACATATCAAATCCACTAGTAACAAATGGTCCACTCTTTTATAACAATGGTATGCTTTTAATAGTAGCTCATATCACCAAGCTACATCATCAGTCATGAAAGAACACATTTTTGCCATCTAATGCGCCGAAATAACCTTAGGCCATCAAACTTAATCAAAAGATACAAGCTATCTCACAAACTAATCAACACATATGGGAAAGAAAACTTCAAATCAAGGTAAACACAAGGATCACATAAGTGAAAATCCCTTTCAAAAAGAAAGAATCACAAGCCTTGCGAGGCAATCTTCGACCATATAGATAAACAAATGCAAAGGGTGGGACTCAATCGCCATGCGGCAAATTTTAGCATGCTCCCTCTTACCTCCCCTTTTCACATGAGAGGTAAGAGTACACGATAGATCTGAGCCATTGATTAATTAAGTAGTGGTCTGATTAACTTTTATCTTCGTACTCCCACTAGGCATGTTGAAGCCTTGTTCCCAGTGCCTCCCATTGCCACACATTCTACTAATTTGGGAAAAGCCACTTGGCCAACTAAGTTGACATCCTGATTGTCTCAAAACCCACTTGTACATTGTTGAAGGATGATTCATGTGGCATTGGTAATATAAAGACTCGACGGAGCAGGTCATTCCTTGATTTAATTCTAGTTGCATGTACCTATTGTTGTTGTGCATTGATGCATATAAAGAAGGAAAATATCCTGTTGGTAGACTCATAAATTTTAATGGTTATGTCGCCTACAATTGTTAGTTGATTATTTCATGATATTTAATGATAAAGCTCACAACTTTGCTTTTTAGAGTTCATACATCCAAAATATTAAACCATTTGCATGTAATGGTAACTATAGTAGAAGCGGTTGCCTCAAGTCCTCCTTAGCATGCCTTGTTCAAAGTATGCACCAATGTTCCTTTGCTACACTGGAATTCCATGTGAGTGTACAACTACAACTTGTGTCATATCCATGTAGGTTTGCTTTCCTTGGTGCATGTGTTAGTTGTTGTTGTTCTCGTGGTGCTCGCCATGATATGAAGGTCTAGTTACACCGCTTTACCAATAAAAATATGCAAACCAACATTTGAACTAAACTCAAATATGAATCTCAACTATAAAAATTGTGCAACATGGTGAAATTTGTAACAGTTGACATAACATGACATATATCAACACATGGTTTACAACGGAATACGTCAATGCATGATGTGGTCACAAATTTCATAGACTTGAATCCCACTTTATTAATAAAAGATTAACCAATCAAAACTACAGAGCCACTATCTAAAAGAGGCACCAGAAGGAATAACATTTGAAAAATAATTCTTCACAAGCATTTTCACATTCACCTTGTGTATACACATGGGGTGCAACAAGACATACACATTAATTCCACAAGTAACAAGGTGTCCAATCGTTCATAACAATAATATACTTTCAATAGTAGCTCGTTTTTTGGATGCGGCTAAACTGCACCCGGGTTCACATGAGCCCTACGATGAGCAGTAAAATCATGAAAAATAGAAAACACCTCTTAATTTGGTTTCTAATTAGAGGTGTGGATACAATTTACTACTAAGGCCTCATTCGGTTTGGAGGATTTTCGTAGGAAAAACATAGGAATAAGGATTCCAGAGGAAAATTTCCTATGTATGCATTCGGTTTGTAGGAAATGCGTGCAGGAATTTCGTAGGAATACTACTCATTTCCCGTGTTTTTGGAGAAAACTACACATCCACTCAAAGCTCATTTTACGCGTAGGAACGAGGCAAGTCAATTCCTTAGGATGGCAAGTGCCATCCTATCATATTCCTATACTACTCCTAATTCCTACGTTTTGATTTCCTCCAAACCGAATGAGCCCTAAGAGGGAGTGGTGTTGCATCATATCAACTGTTGATTTGCCGAGTATTTTAAATTCTGAATGATTTTTCTTTCCTTCAACGTAAATTGTTAAGTATCATTCTCCAAGATTCAATCCTCTTATAGCATACAATGTTGCTCCCTATTCCTACCCTGAAGCAATGTTCCACGCGATCTTCTGTCATGCCCTCATGTCAGATGGCATACTTGGCAGACTGCTACACTAGCCCGCCATCACCCTCCAGCTGTGTTGTTTTTCCCTAATTGATCATTCTTTAGTGGTTTCACAACTAGAACCATAGTAAAATTATTAACTAGAATACTGCTCGAAAGGACCATAAATCCCTACAGAAATAACCACCATTGTGAAATCCAGCCTATCTTATAGAATTGATGCCATGGAGCTTATTTCTTCTCACACTGGTAGAAAAGGGCAATAAAAGTGACCTCCACAATTTAATCACTCATGATGAAGAAGTCCCCCCTTTGGTCCTAAGTGAAATCCTTACACATTCTAGAAGCTTTGGACTCTTTCATATTCAGTAGCCGTAAGATTCCTCTTAAGGAAACCAGGGGTGGAGAGCTCTAGGGAATTGTAGGCATGGACCCTTATTATCGCATGGGTATGAGTCAACCTAGCCTGAAATGCCTAAGTGCGGAATGGGAATGCCCGAAAATCTCTTCTGCTTGATAGTTTTGTAATAAAGATATAGAATTTTGTACCTCTGTCCCATATTAACAGTCGCTCAGATGGTTGTATCTAGCAGTAAGATACGTCGAAATACATCAAAGTATTTGTATAACATGATATCACAAGCAAGTGTAAGAAAGTGATGCATCTGTTGCATCGGCCACTTTAGCTTGGCAAGTGGCGAGGCACGCCATTGCCTCTCTTTATTGTAGTTTAGCTATCCAACAATATCCACAGCCACATGTCTTACCTCATCCTCTTCCTCTCTACAGGATTAGAGATCGCCACAACCCCCTCCCTCTATGGGCATGGTGCACTCCCTTGACGTTGTCCGCCACACCTACTCTCAATCGACCTTCGGGCATCCCTCACCACCAGTCCTCGCAGGGCCCCATATTCGTTTCTGGCAATGCAGGGGAAAGGGAAGGAGAGGACAAGCAAACGCGGCTCCTACGACGCGGCTGCTCACGAGGATCGGCCCCTCGGACTCAGCCAGAGCCCTCCTCGCGCTTCATCGGGGCGCGACGATGGGATGGCCCGCCACCGTCCTCGAAGCGAGCCCAACAGCATGGTGGCTGGTCGTAGCCGTCGCTGCTGGAGCTTTCGTTGGAGGAGGAGCTGCCGTAGTTGGGCGAACCGCGGCCTTCGCCGAGGGCAAGGCCACCCTCGTGCTCGTCACGGCCATCGCCAAGGCCAAGCACCTTGCCACCATCGTCGTTGTCTTCAGGGCAGCATCCGGCGCGGGGACCGTCTTCCCCGAACACCCTCACGAAGAGGGTCGCTGCGCCGTTGTACTTGAAGTGGAGCGTGCCCCGCCTGCCCAGGCCGTGCGCGCGGGCGAACGTCTACCAGCCGCGGGCCAGTGCTACGTTTCCTGTAGCGGAGATCTCCACTGCGACCCACGAAGCCTTGTTGCAGCGGTCGTCGGCCTGCAGCCAGAGACCGCCGGGACCTGGGGCCGACAGTTCACCGACGAAGGAGTGCGGAAGTTGAAGCCAAGTGCCGGTCGTGTTCTCCGACCACACGACAAACTCTGGCAGCACCTCCGCCGAGTGGAAGCGTGGCCGGGGAGGCCAGGCGACCATGGCGCACCTCCCCTCATTGACAGGGCCGCCCCGACCTAAGCGGCTCTCGCCGCGCGAAGAAGCGCTGTCACGGCCGCCAGGGACGAAACTTCCCCTTCTCAGCGGCCGAGAACGTCTTCACCGGCGCCATGAGTGTCGCTGCCGAGCGGCGGAACAAGAAGGAAGAAGAAGAAGCGGGTGGAATGAAGGAAGAGATGAGCGACAGGGGCTCTGCCCCTCCCCACATTTATAGCCAAGGGAGGCCAACTGCCGGCCTCCATGACCTAAGGTAATGATGACCTTTTTCTACATGCAACATGGACTCGTTAAGTCAGGCAGTTGTCGAGGCAGCGTGGGGAAGCAGAGACGCCCACGACCGGTCAATCGCCACGCATCGATCAAGGTCGCATGCTATTGGGGCCCGCGGCGCTCCGCACTTGACCCTTGGCTTCGCCGTGAAGCCAAGCACGAGCGCGTCTTAGGCCCGGGGCTACTTCGGCGTCCTGGGAACGGGGGTACCCATACTTGCCTGCCTGCGGCCCAGGGCGTGGCTCCACCAGCGGCCTGGTATGGCCCATCTTCATCAGCAAACACTCAAGACCCTCACGAGGGCCCAAGCCTCGCGAGACGGACGACACAAGACCTCCTCAGGGGAAGCCTTCCTAGGCTGGCTCGCGAGGAGTGGAGAGATCAAGGCGAGGGGCACCTCGTGAGGTTTCCGTGACATGAGCCATGACGACCAAGGCCAGGCAGGCGCCAGGCGGACGCCAACGCGCGCAGAGTACTGGTTGCCTCTTTGGTGCTAAAGGGACAGGCGCAGGCGAGGAGTCTCGAGGCATCAGGAAAAGGTTTCCATATCGGTGCAACGAGACCAAGACCAGCAGGACGGCAGGACGGAGGTCATCACGGAGCCCACGACGGCGTCAACACCAGAGCCTTTGGCAGGCGAGGATCACCTTTTGTCAAGATAGCTTGTACTAGATGTCCCCCTTCAAATTGGCCGTTGTGGGATCCCTTCCCGCCTAATATTTGGGACGAGGACCCGGGCCTCTATAAATAGGACTAGCCATCCACATAGGAAAGGACGGATCAGTCAGACCATCCTCACCACATAAGCTCATCGAGCTCAAGAACACCTCTCCTTAGGAGGTTGTTCTTCCCTTGTACTTGTTCATCCCCAGCCTACAAGGCAATCCACCACACCACACTGAAGTAGGGTATTACACTGCAACGGTGGCCCAAACCAGTATAAACTCTTGTGTCTCTTGTTCCTCGGGTTCGGCGAGCTAGGCTTTGAGATCATTGCGAGAGTGTGAGCTAGGGGAAAGAGATCTTCGTGCGCTCCCCAAAGTTCGAACCTCAAGGGTTTAGCCAGAACCCATAATTCGACATACTTGACATTAGAAAATCTCTAGCAAACGAACTACATGATCTTGTGCTATGCTTAGGACTGGGTCTTGTCCATCACATCATTCTCCTAATGATGTGATCCCGTTGTCAACGACATCCAATGTCCATGGTCAGGAAACCACAACCATCTATTGATCAACGAACTAGTCAACTAGAGGCTTACTAGGGACATGTTGTGGTCTATGTATTCACACATGTATTACGGTTTTCGGTTAATGCAATTATAGCATGAACAATTGACAATTATCATGAACAAGGAAATATAATAAAAACTATTTTATTATTGCCTCTAGGGCATATTTCCAACAAGGGCGGCGGATGGACCTGATGGCCCCGGTAGGAGTGCTGTGCGCTAGGGGCTCCTGGGAGTGGATCTACATCTGGGAATGAACAAGTGAACGATCGAGGATCTCACCTTAGGTTTGAAAAAATATGGAATAAACCTAGCGGTTAATTTTTCAAGCACAAAACCTGCAACAACTAGGCTCAAATATGTGCATCAATAACCAATGCTAAGCAAGGTAAACAACTAAGTAATGCAAAAAATATAACATGAAACACAGTGGCTATCACAAAGTAAAGGGCTTGGGTATGAGATAACCGAGGCATGCGGAGACGACGATGTATCCCGAAGTTCACACCCTTGTAGATGCTAATCTCTGTTTGGAGCGGTGTGGAGGCACAATGCTCCCCAAGAAGCCACCGGGGCCACCGTAATCTCCTCGCGCCCTCGCACAATGCAAGATGCCGTGATTCCACTAAGGGACCCTTGAGGGCGGTCACTAAACCCATACACTTTGGTAATCGTTGGGGCGGTCACCGAACCCGTACACTTTGGCAACCCTTGGGGCGGTCACCGGTACCCGTCAAATTGCTCGGGGTGATCTCCACAACCTAATTGGATACCCTGACGCTTGCCTGGAGCTTTACACCACAATGATTGAGATCCGAAGCACCACCAACCGTCTAGGGAACTCAAGCACCCAAGAGGAACAAGCTCAAGGGTACCAAGCACCCAAGAGTACTAAACTTCTCAACTTGTAACTTCCACGTATCACCGTGGAGAACTCAAACCTATGCACCAAATGCAATGGCAAGGGAACACGGAGTTCCCAAGTCCCTCACTCCCAAATCCCATCAAAGCAACGAAAACTATGGAGGAAAATGAGAGGAATAACAAGAAGGAGAACACCAAGAACTCCAAGATTTAGATCCAAGGGGTTCCCCTCACATAGAGGAGAAAGTGATTGGTGAAAACGTAGATCTAGATCTTCTCTCTCTTTTATCCCCAAAACTAGCAAGAATCCATGGATAGATGAGAGATAGCAAGCTCGAAGAAGGTCAACAATGGGGGAACAACATGAGCTGAAAGGATAGAGACCATTGGGGAAGAAGGCCCCCTTAAATAGGTCTCCCCAAATCCAACTGTTATGTGCACATGTCATGCACAAGCAGTACTACCGCTGCCTAGAGCGGTACTGCAGCTTATAAGCGGTACTACCGCTTCCCAGAGCGGTACTACCTCTGATAAGCGGTACTACCGAGCGGTATTACCGCTTATAAGCGGTACTACCGCTTAAAAACTGACATGCGAATGAAACAACGATAACTTTTGCGTACGAGCTCCGAATTTGACGAAATCAAGTTTATTGGAAAGCTAAAGACAAGGGCTAACACAATCTTGATAGAGATATCAATAAATAGCAATTGATAAAATAGCCAAAATAAAATGGTGAGAACCCTTTATCAAATAAGACGGGTAAAAACTCCAACACCGAAAACGCAAAAGAAGATGCATATGAAATTGGTTTTCGATGAACTAGAGCTTGTCACGAAGAAGAAAAAAATCTCCTAAAGTCACAAAGTGAAAATACAAACAAGAACCAAGAAATATGATGATGCCAAGAATGCAATGGTTTGAGCTCTCACCGAACGATACGATCAAGCTACTCACTCGAGAGCTCCCTTGATAGTACGGCTACAGATCCTATAATCCGGTCTCCCAAATAACACCATGAGACCGGTAAAATAAAAAACCTATCAAGGACAAACCTTTGACTTTCACATAGTCCACTTAAGCTAGACGATGACGATCTTGACTCCCTCAAATTAGACCACCTTTCTTGATTGCATTGGCTCGACGAAGACTAGTAGATTGCTCCCCCATACTCCACTATGGGTGAGCTACTCTTCGGCGCATCTTCACAAGTCCATTGTCACCACAATGGACGGCAAGCTCCAAGGATGATCTCTTCGTGATGCTCCACTTGAACTTGCACACTGCAATCTTGATGACGATCACCACTTGATGTCATCCTCCATGGGTTGTATGAGATCTTCCTCTTAATGCAAACCCATGGAAACATAGTTTGGGAGACCAGATTATAGTATGAGATCTTCCTCTTGTATGAGATCTTCCACTTGATGCAAACCCACTAGTTTGATGCAAACCCGGGGGCCATAGTTTTCACTACAGGCTTCTCTCTCAAACACATAGCATACGGTGGGTGAACAAATTGCTATTGGGCAATTGGTAGAAAAGTGCATAGTTATGACAACATACAACACAATGATCATGTATATAGGCATCACATCCGAGACAAGTAGACCGACTCCTGCCTGCGTCTACTACTATTACTCCACCAATCGACTGTTATCCAGCATGCATCTATGATATTAAATTCGTAAAAAAAAGGGAGTAACGCCTTAAGCAAGATAACATGATGTAGACAAAGTAAACCCAATCAATATGAATAAACCCCGTCGTTTTACCCTTAATGGCAACAATACAAATATATGTCTTGTCCTCTTCTGTCACTGGGATATAGAGCACGGCAGGATTGAACCCATCACAAAGCACCTATCTCATTGAAGATAAATCAAACTAGTTGGCCAAACCAAACGGATAGATCAAAGAGAAATACAAAGCTATAAAAAGCATGCATAATAAAGTTCAGAAAAGACTCAATTACTTCTCATAAATATTCATATCATAAATACACAATTCACCATATCTCAACAAACACACCGCAAAAGAAGATTACATCGGATAGAACTCCAAGAACACCGAAGAGAACATTGTATTGTAGATCAAAGAGAGAGAAGAAGCCATCTACCTACTAGCTATGGACCCATAGGTCTATGGTGAACTACCCACGCATCATTAGAAGGCGACAAGGATGATGTAGAAGCCCTCCATGATCGATTCTCCCTCTGACAGAGTACCGGAAAAGGCCTCCAGATGGGATCATGGAAGAACAAAAGTTTGCGGTGGTGGAAAAAGGGTTTCAGGTGGCTCTCTGTTGGTTTCCCAATTTTTGAGAATTTACAGAAGTGGAATTAGGTCAGCGGGAGCCTCATGGGGCCCAACAAAACAAGATCAACTGACAAAAGAAACCAACAAACTTTAAATACAATTTTCCTTCCGTAACTACAAAAGTGAACACCAAATGAGCATTAAATTTATTTTTTAAATAGCAACCATTAGTCCCTTATCCTAAAATGGCAAATAAATCTAGAACAGAAAAACAGCATGAGAAATGTTTTTGTAAGTCATGCTTTGTAGTTGGCCTTTCTTTTCATACCTCAAGTGCTCACCCAAGTCTATGGCATGTTCATAATGGTGAACATCAGATGAACTTTGCCACGAGTATCATAACAGTACTCCAATTATTTTTGAATGATACCAAAAGAACTATTCTAAGTAATCAACTTTGCTAACCAGCAAACATTATGAGCCATATATTGCAATGAATAGATTGACTCGCCCCCATGCACATGCCTGCCGACAAACTGTCATTGTGTGCCTACCCAGTAAAATTCCCTCATCAATATAGATGTACAGGACGAGAGGATGGAGGTCGGGAATGAGGGGACCTTCTATATGACATATTTTGCATCATATAGAAACCTGACGCGGAGGGGTTGTGCAACCGGGTCGGTCCACAGGACGGGAGGTGGCAAATCACGTACACGAGAAAATGGAGCTGGCGCTTGCTGGGATTCGAACTAGCGACCACCCACTTATGTGTGTGTACTGCTAGCCACTATTGTTGTCGAATTCTAGTGACACATTTACAGCGTGACGCTTAAAGATCTAAATGCGACAAATACGACCAAAATTTAAAAATCCCAAAGTTTTGAGCAAAAGTAACGTGGGAAAATATTTGAAAATCGTGAACATTTTTTTAATTTAGAGAACAAAATTTGAACACGGATTTTGGAAATCCCGAACATTTTTGGAATTTAGAGAACAAAATTTTGAAATCAAGAAAAAATATTTAAAAATCCTGAACATTGTATGAAAAAAGCAAACATTTTTTTAATTTAGAAAACAGAATTTTCAAATGGAGATCAAAATTTGAGCATGGGAACAATTATTTGAAAAGCCCGGATATTTTTTTGGAAAATAGGGACATTTTTTGAATTTAGAGAACAAAATTTTGAAATAAAGAATTGCAAACATTTTCAGTATAATGTGAACATTTTTAAAATTTAAAGACTTTTGTTAAATTCAGAATAATTTAAAAATCCTGAACACACGCAAACAATGTTTCTAATACATGAATAAACATTTAAAATTGGAATTATTTTTTGGAAAAATTGAATTTCTAATCATTTTTGAACATTTTTTGAAACAAAGGGAACTAATTCCAAAATTCTAATAAATGAACTTCTGAACTTTTTTTGAAATTTCCGAACAAAGTTTGGAAAACTAAACATTTTTTGAAATTTTGAACACAATTGTAAAATGTGTACATTTTTTAAATTTCTGAACACTTTTTGGAAAAAAAGATATAGAAAAAGAAACATAAGAAGAAAGGTTAGAAAAATAAACAAAAAAGAAAAAAATGGAGAGAGAGAAAAACAGACTCAGGAACCTTCTAGAAGGTTCCCAATGCCGGAAAAAACCAATCACTGAAATGCTTAATGGGCCGGCCCAACCTGAACTATCGTTTGATCTCCCTGTGTGAAAGCATCATGTGAATTTAAGACAAACACCCAAAACAATTCAATTTCAACTATCTAAAACGCCTTACAAAAGTGAATGGAGGGAGTATATGATTTTCCAGGAATGAGAAGGCCAGCCTCGTGTGGCAACATCGCCAGAGCTAGATTCTGCTTGGGATGAATTTGTGGTTTAAGTTTGACTGGTCAAAGTGAAGTTGCTACATCTGATTATTTTCACGTGACCCTGTAGGTTTTTTGAGACAAACGTGACCCTCTAATGTGTTGGGAGAGACATAGAGAGGTTCCCTATGGGTCATACAAACATTAACTTACTTCGGGCTCTTCCTATATTGTAAGAAAGTGATGCCCGTGCACTTGTGTCGGCCACTTTAGCTTGGGAAGTGACGAGGCACACCATTACCTTTCTTTATTGCCATCCAACAATATCCACAGGCCACTGCCCCTTCCTCTATGGGCATGGTGCATGCCTTTGACATTGTCCTCCGCAACTCCTCTCAATCAAGCTTCGGGCATCTCTCACCACCAGCCCCCCTGGTTCCCCGCCCTTGACCACCATGCCTTTCTCGCCAACCTAGAGCTGCCCGACATGTCTTGCATGAACATAGATTGACCCCATCCACAGAACGGTGACCATCATCCATCGACGTAGTTGAAAAGAAGGGAAGCATAGACGATGCGTGCTATCATGCATTTGTTTTAGCATGGAATGGAGCACTAGAAGGAGATGTGCCTGTCCATGCACCCTTTTTTTCTTAGGGCATCTCCAGCCACGTCTCCAGGAAGACCTCTCGAGGCGATTTTTTCACGCCGGCGCCGAAAAAATGGCCCAGTCGTGCCCCCAGGAGCCCGATTTTCGTCGGCCTGAGTCGAAATCAGCACCGGCGGATCCAGACCGAATTCGGCG
>NW_024117938.1:0-26543 GCF_003073215.2 Triticum urartu | reverse complement strand
ATGGAGATGAACTTGCTATAGTTCCTTATGTTAAACATGAAATTGTTGCTATTGCACCCACACATGATAGTCCTATTATCTATTTGAATTCTCCCGATTACACTATATCGGAGAAGTTTGCCCTTATTAAGGATTATATTGATGGGTTGCATTTTGCCATTGCACATGATAATTTTGAAGAATATAATATGCATGTGCTTGCTTCTCCTACTTGCAATTATTATGGGAGAGGAACTACATCTCCGCCTCTCCATGTTTCCAACACGATAAAATTGCAAGAAACTGTTTATACTATGCATTGGCCTTTACTATGTGTGCATGAATTGTTCTTTTATGACACGCCGATGCATAGGAAGAGAGTTCGACTTAGTTGTTGCATGATATATGCTACCTTGTGCTCACTACTAAATCATAAATCATTGTTAATTAAAATTGGCTTTGATATACCTTCGGATTCGGGTGGATCCATTACTTGAGCACCTTATGCCTAGCTTAATGGCTTTAAAGAAAGCGCTGCCAGGGAGACAACCCGGAAGTTTTAGGGAGTCATTTACTTCTGTTTAGTGCTTTTATATAGTTTAAAAACAAAAAAATAAAGAGGGGAACCCAAAACTTTTCAAAAAGGAAAGTGAAAGTGAGAGAGACAAGCATTGTTGAAGTGGGGGAGCTCCTTGAACTTTGTTCATGCTCACGGAAACTTTGTGAATCTTGATTACAGAAAATTTTCAACAAAAATAATTATCCCCTTGTACAATTCCATTGTATTATAAAAATAATGTGCCATGATTTGCCTTTAGGATGTTTACATTGCTTGTTGGTTTGTGCGGTGCAGAACAGAAACTTGGGCTGTAGTGCGGGATTTTACATTTTTTACTGGAACGTCAAATGGTTCTGAAACTTTTTTCACTTTATTTCTATACAAATTTTTTATTTTTCCTAATTGTTTAAGAATTTTTGGAGTACCAGAAGTATGGTTAATGTGCAGATTACTACAGACTGTCCTGTTTAAGACAGATTCTATTTTTGATGCATAGTTTGCTTGTTTTGTTGAAACTATATATTTATATTAGTGGATTAAGCCATGGAAATTTATATTACAGTAGCTTCAACGCAAAAACAAAATATGAATCGGTTTGCACAGTACTTAGAGTAGTGATTTGCTTTATTATACTAACGGATCTTACCAAACTTTTTGTTAAGTTTTGTGTGATTGAAGTTTTCAAGTTTTGGGAGAGACTGCGATGGATAAAGGAATAAGGAGTGGCAAGAGCCTAAGCTTGGGGATGCCCGAGGCACCCCAAGGAAATATTCAAGGACTCCCAAGAAACCAAACTTGGGGATGCCCCGGAAGGCATCCCCTCTTGCTTCTAACAATCATCGGTAATTTTACTTGGAGCTATATTTTTATTCGTCACATGATATGCATAAATCTTGGAGCGTCTTTTGCATTTAGTTTTCACTTTTCTCTGATGCACCATGCTGGTTTGAGATAGTTCTTGGTTGATTTATAGAATCCTCTTTTCACTTAACTTATATCTTTTGAGTATGGCTTTATAGAATGCTTCATGTGCTTCACTTATATCATTTGAAGTTTGTATTGCCTGTTTCTCTTCACATAGAAAACCGCCATTTGTAGAATGCTCTTTTGCTTCACTTATATTTATTAGAGCATGGGCATATCTTTTGTATAAAGAACTAAAACTCTCTTGCTTCACTTATATCTATTTAGAGAGATGATAGGAATTGGTCATTCACATGGTTAGTCATAAAATCCTACATAAAACATGTAGATCACTGAATATGATATGTTTGATTCCTTGCAATAGTTTTGTGATATAAAGATGGTGATATTAGAGTCATGCTAGTGGGTAGTTGTGGATTGTTGAAATACTTGTGTTGAAGTTTGTGATTCCCGTAGCATGCACGTATGGTGAACCATTATGCAACGAAGTTGGAGCATGAGGTATTTATTGATTGTCTTCCTTATAAGTGGCGGTCGGGGACGAGCGATGGTCTTTTCCTACAAATCTACCCCCCTAGGAGCATGCACGTAGTACTTTGTTGCGATGGCTAATAGATTTTCGCAATAAGCATGTGAGTTCTTTATGACTAATGTTGAGTCCATGGATTATACGCACTCTCACCCTTCCATCATTGCTAGCCTCTTCGGTACCGTGCATTGCCCTTTCTCACCTCGAGAGTTGGTGCAAAATTCGCCGGTGCATCCAAACCCCGTGATATGATACACTCTGTCACACATAATCCTCCGTATATCTTCCTCAAAACAGCCACCATACCTACCTATCATGGCATTTCCATAGCCATTCCGAGATATATTGTCGTGCAACTTCCATCATCACCATATACATTACTTGAGCATTTATTGTCACATTGCTCTACATGATCGTAAGATAGCTAGCATGATGTTTTCATGGCTTGTCCATTTTTTGATGTCATTACTACGCTAGATCATTGCACATCCCGGTACACCGTCGAAGGCATTCATATGCTAGCAGTGGCCTCTCCCACATAAAACTTGCTATCGGTCTAGTAAAGTAGTCAATTGCTTAGGGACAATTTCGCAACTCCTACCACCACTTTTCCACACTCTCTATACTAACTTCATTGCTTCTTTACCTAAACAGCCCCTAGTTTTTATTTATGTGCTCTTTATATTCTTGCAAACCTATCCAACAACACCTACAAAGTACTTCTAGTTTCATACTTGTTCTAGGTAAAGCGAACGTTAAGCGTGCGTAGAGTTGTATCGGTGGTCGATAGAACTTGATGGAATATTTGTTCTACCTTTAGCTCCTCGTTGGGTTAGACACTCTTACTTGTCGAAAGAGGCTACAATCGATCCCCTATACTTGTGGGTTATCAATGCTGCCATTACAGCAGTCCCTCATGTGCAGCCTCAGACCCCGCGGATGTTCAACCTCCATCACCCTTGCGAATGGAGATGGAAGCCTAAGTTGACTGCGTGGGCCCCCGTGCAACTTGACGATGAACTCAAGTGGCTGGTCCCCAACGTGGCCTTCGTTTGGACCCAGGGAAACTGGAGGCGGAGCGATCAAGGCACCACCCCTCCCTCCTTGTCCCTGAGCACCACAGCGGCCACGCCCTCGCCCTCTACCACCTCCCCTGATGATGGGCTCTGCCCCTGCGTCCCCAGCGGGAGGGGGGGGCATTGTTGTGCGGAAACCCTCATCGCCATAGGTATGGTACCACCATGCCCTCCCCCCTTACCATTGTGGAAAGAAAATATCAGAAGAGAGAAGGAGAAGGTAAGTGTGAGCAAGCACCTCACCCATGACCCCTTTTATAGGAAAACAGGGCCGGGGCTGGCTCCTTAGCCAGGGGGCAACCGCCCCGCTCCGCAAATCTGACTCCTCTGCGTCACCAATGGTACACATAATCAAGACCGACCCCCTGCGTCAATCCATGGCACCTGGCTTTCTGCCATGGCATTCATTACCACGCCCTTCGCATCCGCCACCAACCATGCACAATGCATGCAGCATATGTGGCGGAAATGGCAGGATCGAGGAACTAGTGGGATGGCAGTTACCGCCCCGTGAGCGTGGGACGTGGGCGGCCCATGGGTCATGGCATAAATCTCCCCCGCGATGTCTTGCATGAAGTGCGGAAAACCGGAAATTAACTCAAGCGCAAGATAATGAATAAGCAAGGAAAATATCAAGAGGAGAGGTACCGTAGGCCCCTGCCTGTGTACCTGATAAGGCCTCCCCCAACGGTGCTTGGCCGCACGTTTGGGCCAGGCCCGAGGGCTCCTATCGGTGCAACAAACCTTTGCGTATGTTGCCCAGACTGTACACATGCACAAGGGCGGAGTTACAACGACAACACGCATCCAAGACAAGACCAAGCTAGGGAGATAGCTCTTTGAGGAATCAAAGGGCGGATCAAGAAGACCAAGACGAGCCAAGGGAACAAGATAGCATTAAGGAAAAAACCTCCCTTGCCGGGCAGGCGATCCCGGTCAGGTCGAGGCCTCGCCAAGGAAAAGTCCCAAGATTCCCCCGGCAAGCTTGTTGGGACCGACAAGGGCGAATCTTCCCTCCAAGACTCAACTACTCCACCGCACAATGACGCAAGTCACTTATCAGTGTAGTGTCGATCCCCCAAGTGATTAAGTGGCTGTCATTTCGAACGTGGTAGCCATTTGGAAGGGAGATTCCCCCTATATGACACCCGTCCAGAGGCGTGTCATGCAGACAAATAAGAAGGTGATTGAGCGGTGCGGCAGGCTTGCCGGGCTGCATCCTTAGCGTGAAACCTAGTAGTGCATTTAATACACTTTGTCCTACCTGCCAGAGTTAGGTATGATAACACTGTTGGCTATCTAGTCAGTAGATAATGACTGATTTGCCACTGTGGTAACCTCTTAGCCTATAAATGGAGGGCCATGGCAAACTAAAGTGGGATTCGGACCCTCGTACACTTCACGCGGGTAGCTGCTCTCCCCGAGGCAACCTTGTCGGGTCCGAGTGTTGTGCATCTACCACAGTCCCCTTATCAATCCACCAAAGCAGGAGTAGGGTTTTATGCTTCATAGCGGCCCGAACCTGAATAAAAACCACCATCGTCACCTGATTGCGGCTTGACCTACGTCAGTATTTCCCCAAAGAGGAAGGGATGATGCAGCATAGCTACGGTAGGTATTTCCCTCAATGATGAGACCAAGGTTATTGAACCAGTAGGAGAACCATGCAACACTATGTAAATGGCACATGCACACAAAGAACAAATACTTGCAACCCGACATAAAAGAGGGGTTCTCAATTCCTCGCGGGTAAAAGATAGGTAAAAATTGTAGTAGATTGGATAAATAGATCTCGCGGGAAAACGAGATAAAATAAATAACAATAAATTGCAGCAAGGTATTTTTGCATTTTTGGATTAATAGATCTGAAAATAAAAGCAAATAAAAATAGATCTTCAAAGCAAATATAATAAAGAAGAGACCCGGGGCCGTAGATTTCACTAGTGGCTTCTCACGAGAAAAATAGCATATGGTGGGTAAACAAATTACTGTTGGGCAATTGATAGAACTTCAAATAATCATGACGATATCCAGGCAATGATCATTATATAGGCATCACGTCTAAGATTAGAAGACCGATTCCTGCTTCATCTACTACTATTACTCCACACATTGACCGCTATCTAGCATGCATCTAGTGTATTAAGTTCATGGAGAAACGGAGTAATGCAATAAGAATGATGACATGATGTTGACAAGATCTATTTATGTAGAAATAGACCCCATCTTGTTATCCTTAATAGCAACGATACATATGTGTCAGTTCCCCTTCTGTCTCTTTGATCAACCACCGTAAGATCGAACCCATCACAAAGCACCTCTTCCCATGGCAAGAAAAATCGATCTATTTGGCCTAACTAAACCAAAGATTCGAAGAAGAAATATGAGGCTATAAGTAATCATGCATATAAGAGTTCAAAAGACTCAAATAACTTTCATGGATAAAAACATAGATCTAATCATAAACTCAAAGTTCATCGGATCCCAACAAACATGCCGCAAAAAGAGTTACATCAAATAGATCTCCAAGAGACCATTGTATTGAATATCAAAAGAGAGAGAGGAAGCCATCTAGCTATTAACTACGGACGCCTAGGTCTACAATGAACTACTCACGCATCATCGGAGAGGCACCAATGAGGATGATGAACCCCTCCGTGATGGTGTCTAGATTGGATATGTGGTTTCTGGAACTTGCGGCGGCTGGAATTGATTTTCGTCGAATCCCCTAGGGTTGATGGAATATTGGGGTATTTATAGAGCAAAGAGGTGGCGCGGGAGGCCACCGAGGTGGGCACAACCCACCTGGGCAAGCCCTGATGGGTTGTGCTCCCCTCGGAGCCCCCCTCTGGTACTTCTTTGGCGCAACAAGTGTCTTCTGGTCCACAAAAAGTATCCAAAAAGTTTGCTACGTTTGGACTCTGTTTGGTATTGATTTTCTGCGAAGTAAAAAATAGCAACTGGCACTGGGCACTATGTCAATAGTTAGTCCCAAAAAATGATATGAAGTTGCTATAAAATGATTGTAAAACATCCAAGAATTATAATATAACAACATGGAACAATCAAAAATTATAGATATGTTGGAGACATATCAGCATCCCTAAGATTAATTCATGCTCGTCCTCGAGTAGGTAAATGATAAAAACAGAATTTTTGATGTGGAATGCTGCCTAACATGTTCATCACATAGTCTTTTCTTTGTCGCATGGACATTTGGACTTTTATATGATTCAAAGCAATAGTCTAGTTTTGACATGAATATTTCAATACTCAAGCATATCAACAAGCAACCATGTCTTTCAAAATATCAACACTAAAGCAAGTTATCCCTAGCCCATTATGCTCAATCATTGATCCATTCATGAAACACACTCGCATATTAGCTACACCAAATGCTCAAGTACGATCATAGCGCCCCTTAGTTGGTGCTTTATGAGAGAAGATGGAGACTCAAGTAACAAATACAAATTGCATAGAGTAAAAGAGAGGCCCTTCGCAGAGGGAAGTAGGGATTTGTAGAGGTGCCAGAGCTCAAAGCGAAAAAGATAGAGATTAAAAAAATTGGGTGGCATGCTTTTCCTGTCAATGAAAACAATCGACTAGTTCCCAATATTTTCCAGGCTAGATATATCATAGGCGGTTCCCAAACAGAAAATAAAGTTTATTCCTTTTCCACCATACTTTCACTTTCCATAGCCAACCATATCGACGGGTGCCTTCCATACCAACACTTTCCAAGGAATTTATTATTTGACAACATAAAGTAAATACATTTTTCATTTCAGGACTGGGCATCCCTAATACCTTTGCCATACTCTCATGCAATGACAAGTGAATAAACACTCATCTTGAGAGTAACACATCTAGCATGGAAATATATTAGCCATCCCCTACCGTTTCATGAGTGGTACGAGCACACAAAAGAGAAATTTATTTTGAAAATTAGAGATGGCACATGCAAATTTTCTTAGAACGGCAAAAAATACCGCATATAGGTAGGTATAGTGGACTCATGTGGCAAAAGTGGTTTAAGGATTTTGGATGCATAAGTAGTGATCATACTTAGTGCAAATGAAGGCTAGCAAAAGATTGAGAAGCATCCAACCAAGAAACGAAAAATCTCATAAGCGAGCATTAAGCATAACTAACACCGAATAATGCACCATATGTAGGATATAATTTTATTGCATAATGATTGAATTTCGTGCTTGCATAGGGAATCACAAACCTTAACACCAATATTATTACTAAAGCATAATTGCTCATCAACATGACTCACATATTATATCATCATATCACAAAACTATTACAAAGGAATCAAGTTTATTTTGTCCAATGATCTTCATGAAAGTTTTTACTATACCCCTCTTTCTCTTTTTAGATAATGGGTTGGTATGCCATGGGCATCCCAAAGCTTAGGCTCTTCTTACTCCTTATTCCTTCATCCATCATGATCTCACCCAAAACTTGAAAACTTCAATCACACAAAACTCAACAAAACCTTCATGAGATCCGTTAGTATGAGCAAGAAAGTCACTACTATAAGTATTGTTGCAAACCCATTCATATTTTATTTTTGCATTATATTTACTGTATTCCAACTTTGCTATAGCTTATACCCTCCAATACAAACCATAGATTCATCAAAATAAGCAGACAGCGCAAAGAAAATAAAATCTAACAAAAACGGAATAGTTTGTAGCAATCTGAATATTTCGAATACTTCTGTAACTCCAAAATTTCCAAAAATTTAGGACAACGTGGGCAATTTGTGTATTAATCTTATCCAAAAAGAATAAGTATTTTATCGCACTTATGTTAAAAATGAGAATTATTTTCATGAGTGCAAAAGTTTCTGTTTTTCAGCAAGATCAAATCAACTATCACCCAACATGATCCCAAAGGCTTTGTTTGGCACAAACACTAATTAAAACATAAAAACACAATCATAACAGTAGAATAATTGTGAAAACACTCAAGAACATAAATAAAAATCCAAAAATAAATTTTATTCATTGGGTTGCCTCCCAACAAGCGCTATCGTTTTATGCCCCTAGCTAGGCATAATGCAAAGGATCTAAGTGTTGTCATCTTTGGTTCTAGATCCATAAGATGCCCTCATGATTGACTCATATGGTGGCTTGATTCTTGTTCTAGGGAAGTGTTCCATACCCTTCTTAGTGGGAGTTGAAATTTAATATTGGCTTCTTTCATATCAATCACGGCACCAATAGTACGTAAAAATGATCTACCAAGAATAATTGGCCAAGACGGATTGCAATCAATATCAAGAACAATAAAATCCATGCGCACATAATTCCTATTTGCAAGAATAAGAACATCATTAATTCTTCCCATAGGCTTTTAATATAAAAATCTTCCAAGTGCAAGTTTAAAGAACATTCTTCAATATTGGTAAGACCAAGCACATCACATAAAGATTTCAGAATTATAGAAACACTATCACACAAGTCACATGAAGAAAAACACTCATAATTTTTAATCTTGATTTTTTATAGTAGGTTCTCATTCATCATGCAATTTTCTAGTAATTGAAATATCTAATTCCAACTTTTGTTCCAAAGCTTTCATCATATCATCAACAATATGTTTAGTAAAAGCTTTATTTTGTTCATAAGCATGGGGTGAATTTATGGTGGATTGCAACAAAGAAATACAATAAATCAGAGAGCAATTATCATAATTAAAGTATTTGTAATACAAAAGAGTGGGAACATCACTTGTTAAAGTTTTGACCTCTCCAAACCCACTTTTATCAATTTTCTCAATAGGATTTTCACCCTCCGAATCATCTGGACGCCTTCTAGCTCAAGTTGACTCTTCTTCAGTCCCTTTTTCATCAATTTTAATTTTACTAAACAAAGATTCAATAGAAGAAACACAAATCATTTTAAGATCTTCGTCATTTTTATGAAAGTAATCACTAGAAAACGCCTTTTCTAAAAATTCTCTTTTAGCTCTAAGTATAGCGGTTCTTTTCTTACTTTCATTCATAGAAACATACAAAGCTTTAATTGATTCTTCAACCTTAGGCACAAAAATTGTCATCTTGATATTATACATCATGAGAAATTCTATCAATGCTTCTAGACATATCATCAAGCTTACTCAACTTTTCCTCTATCGTAGTATTAAAATTATTTTGAGTATTGACAAATTCTTTTATATTATTCTCAAAATCAGATGTGCCTATTATTATTATTACGATAAGGATTACCATAGGGATTACCATAATTATTAGAGGAATTTCCCGGAAAAGGTCTAGGATTAAAATTACCTCTATAAGCATTGTTATTAAAATTGTTCCGCGGAACAAAATTCACATCTATGGCATCACTATTTTGCTCAATCAAAGTAGACAAAGGCACATCATTAAGATCAGTAGGAGCATTTTTATTAGCAACCAACTTTATAAGAGCAGCAACTTTTTCACTTCAATAATTTATTTCTTCTACCGAATTAACCTTTTACTAGTAGGAGCTCTTTCAGTATGCCATTGTGAATAATTTTCCATAATATTATTGAGTAATTTAGTAGCTTCAACCAAAGTAATTTCCATAAAAGTACCACCCACCGCGGAATCTAAAAGATTTCTAGAAACAAAATTCAATCCCGCATAAAAAAATGTATGATCATCGAAAGATTTAAACCATGAGTAGGACAATTTGTTAGCATCAATTTCATTCTTTCCCAAGATTGTGCAAAAGTTCGTGCTCAGGTTGTTTAAACTTCATGATTTGAGTCCTAAGGGCAATAATTTTTGCGGGCAGAAAATAATTAGTAATAGAAGCATCTTTGCACTTATCCCAAGAATCGATACTATTGCGAGGCAAAGAAGAAAACCAAAATTTTGCACGATCTTGCAAAGAAAACGGGAATAATTTCAAATTCACAATATACATCTTTTTTCTTTTGCATATCGCATAATTCCACGAATGTGTTAAGATGGGACGCGACATCCTCATTAGGAGTAACAGATAATTGATCTTTCATAAAGAGATTCAACAAAGCGGCATTAATATCACAAGACTCTGCACTAGTGGTGGGAGGAGCAATCGGAGTGCTAATAAAATCATTGTTGTTGGTATTGGAGAAATCACACAACTTGGTGTTCTCTTGATTCATTGTTACTACGCAACAAAGATTGCACTCAAAAATAGATCTGACAAGAAAACGGCGAACGAAAAAGAGGGCGAATAAAATGGCAAATTTTTGTGAAGTGGGGGAGATGAAAATGAGAGGCAAATGGAAAATAATGTAAATTGCAGGGAGATGAGATTTTTGATTCGGAATCTGGTAGATGTTGATGATGTCTCCCCGGCAACGACACCAGAAATTCCTTTTGTTTACGGCTCAAACTACGTCGGTATTTCCCCATAGGGGAAGGGATGATGCAGCACAGCTACGGTAGGTATTTCCCTCAGTGATGAGACCAAGGTTATTGAACCAGTAGGAGAACCACGCAACACTACGTAAACGACACCTGCACACAAAGAACAAATACTTGCAACCCGACGCGTATAAGGGGTTGTCAATCCCTCCCGGGTAAAAGATAGGTAAAATTATAGTAGATTGGATAAATAGATCTTGCGGGAACGCGAGATAAAATAAATAATAATAAATTGCAGAAAGGTATTTTTGTGTTTTTGGATTAATAGATCTGAAAATAAAAGCAAATAAAAATAGATCTTGACGGGAAATATAATAAGGAAGACACCCGGGGGGTCGTAGATTTCACTAGTGGCTTCTCCCGAGAAAAATAGCATACGGTGGTTAAACAAATAACTCTTGAGCAATTGATAGAACTTCAAATAATCATGATGATATCCAGGCAATGATCATTATATAGGCATCACCTCCAAGATTAGAAGCCCGACTCCTGCCTGCATGTACTACTATTACTCCACACATCGACCGCTATCCAGCATGCATCTAGTGTATTAAGTTCATGGAGAAACAGAGTAATGCAATAAGAATGATGACATGATGTTGACAAGATCTATTTATGTAGAAATAGACCCCATTTTGTTATCCTTAATAGCAAGGACACATACATGTCGGTTCGCCTTCTGTCACTGGGATCAAGCACCGTAAGATCGAACCCATCACAAAGCACCTCTTCCCATGGCAAGAAATATCGATCTAGTTGGCCTAACTAAACCAAAGATTCGAAGAAGAAATACGAGGCTATAAGTAATCATGCATATAAGAGATCAAAAGACTCAAATAACTTTCATGGATAAAAACATAGATCTGATCATAAACTCAAAGTTCATTGAATCCCAACAAACACGCCGCAAAAAGAGTTACATCAAATAGATCTCCAAGAGACCATTGTATTGAAAATCAAGAGAGATGGAGAGAGGAAAACATCTAGCTACTAACTACGGACTCGTAGGTCTACAATGAACTACTCACGCATCATCTGAGAGGCACCAATGAGGATGATGAACCCCTCCGTGATGGTGTCTAGATTTGATTTGTGGTTTCTGGAACTTGCGGCGGCTGGAATTCATTTTCGTCGACTCCCCTAGGGTTTCTGGAATGTTGGGGTATTTATAGAGCAAAGAGGCGGTGCGGGAGGCCACCGAGGTGGGCACAACCCACCAGGGGGCCTGATTGCTCCCTGACTATAGCGCCTGAAAGCTCTTGTCTGCTAGGACTACGTCGGTATTTCCCCAAAGAGGAAGGGATGATGTAGCACAGCGAAGGTAGGTATTTATCCCAGTGATGAAACCAAGGTTATCGAACCAGTAGGAGAACCAAGCAAAACAGTGTAAACAACACGTGCACACAAATAACAACACCTCGCAACCCGACGTGTTAAAGGGGTAGTCAGTCCCTTTCGGGTAACGATGCCAGAAATTTGTAGTAGATTAAAATAATAGATCGTAAATAAAATAAAGTGCAGCAAAGTATTTTTTTGTATTTTTGGTTTAATAGATCTGAATAAAGATGCAAAGGAAAAGTAGATCGCAAGCAAATATATGAGAAAGAAGACCTGGGGGCCGTAGGTTTCACTAGTGGCTTCTCTCGAGAAAGAGAGCAAACGGTGGGTAAACAAATTACTGTTGGGCAATTGATAGAACCTCAAATAATTATGATGATATCCAGGCAATGATCATTACATAGGAATCACGTCCAAGATTAGTAGACCGACTCCTGCCTGCATCTACTACTATTACTCCACACATCGATCGCTATCCAGCATGCATCTAGTGTATTAAGTTCATGGAAAAACGGAGTAATGCAATAAGAATGATGGCATGATGTAGACAAGATCCGTTTATATATTGTGTAGACATAGATCCCATCTTTTTATCCTTAGTAGCAAAGATACGTACGTGTTGTTTCCCTTTCTGTCACTGGGATCAAGCACCGTAAGATCGAACCCACTACCAGGCACCTCTTCCCACTGCAAGATAAATAGATCAAGTTGGCCAAATAAAACCCAAATATCGAAGAAGAAATACAAGGCTATAAGAGATCATGCATGTAAGAGATCAAAGAAACTCAAATAACTTGCATGGATATAAAAAGATATGACTGATCATAAACTCAAAGTTCATCAAATCCCAACAAACACTCCGCAAAAAGAGTTACATCATATGGATCTCCAAGAGACCATTGTATTGAGAATTCAGCGAGAGAGAGAAAGCCATCTATCTACTAACTACGGACCCGAAGGTCTACAAAGAACTACTCACGCATCATCAGAGAGGCACCAATGGAGGTGGTGAACCCCATCTGAGATGGTGTCTAGATTGGATCTAGTGGTTTTGGACTCTGCGGCAGCTAGATGAATATTTCGTCGACGCCTCTAGGGTTCTTGTATTTTTGGAGTATTTATAGAGCCAAAAGGCGGCCCAGGGGCACCTGAGGTGGGCATAACCCACTAGGGCGCGCGTGGGCCTCCTAGCGCGCCCTGGTGGGTTGTCCCCTCCTCGGGACTCCCCCAGGTGCAACCAGGGCCCAACATTTTCCTTTTGGTCCATAAAAAATCTCCGTAAAGTTTCGTGGCATTTGGACTCTGTCTGATATTGATTTTCTGTGATGTAAAAAAAGGGAAAATATAGGAACTGGCACTTGGCACTATGTCAATAGGTTAGTACCAAAAAATGATATAAAATGACTATAAAATGATTATAAAACACCTAAGATTGATAATAAAATAGCATGGAACAATCAAAAATTATAGATACGTTGGAGACGTATCAGCATCCCCTAGCTTAACTCCTACTTGTCCTAGAGTAGGTAAGTGATAAAAACAAAAAAATTGATGTGGAGTGCTGTTTAACATGTCATATCATATTATTTTCTTTATAGCATGGACATTTGGGCTTTTTATGTGATTCAAAGCAATAGTCTAGTTTTGACATAATAATTTAGATACTCAAGCATATCAACAAGCAACCATGTCTTTCAAAATATCAATGCTAAAATAAGTTATCCTAGCCCATCATGCTCTAACATTGATCCAGTCATGAAACACACTCGAATATTAGCTACACCCAATACTTAAGTATGATCATATTTCCTCCTAGTTGGTGCTTTTTATAAGGGAAGATGGAGACTCAATTTCAAAATAAAAATTGCGTAAAGTTAAAGAAAGGCCCTTCGCAGAGGGAAGTAGGGATTTGTAGAGGTGCCAGAGCTCAAAGCGAAAAATTAGAGATAAAAACATTTTGGGAGGTGTATCCATCCCACCAACGAAAACGACTTAGAGTTCCCAACACTTTCCATGCTATGCCATAGGCGGTTCCCAAACAGAAAATAAAGTTCATTCCTTTTTCACCATAGTTTCACTTTCTATGGCTAACCGTATCCACGGGTGCCCTCCATACCAACACTTTCCAAGGAATTTATTATTTGACAACATAAAGTAAATTCATTTTTGCATTTCAGGACTGGGCATCCCTAAGACCTTTGCCTTACTCTCGTGCAATGACAAGTGAATAAATACTTATCTTGAGAATAACACATCCAACATGGAAAATATTAGCCACCCATTACCGTTCCGCGAGCGAAGCAAACACACAAAAGAGAAGTTTATTTTGAAAATTAGATATGGCACATGCAAATTTGCTTAGAACGGCAAAAGAATATCGCATCTAGGTAGATATGGTGGACTCATGTGGCAAAACTGGGTTAAAGGTTTTTGGATGCACAAGTAGTGGTCATACTTAGTGCAAAATGAAGGCTAGCAAAAGATTGGGAAGCGACCAACTAAGAAACAGATAATCTCATAAGCAAGCATTAAGCATAAATAACATCGAATAATGCACCACAAGTAGGATATAATTTTCATTGCATGACTATTGACTTTCGTGCATGCATAGGGAATCACAAACCTTAACACCAACATTCTTACTAAAGCATAATTACTCATCAACATAACTCACATATCACATAATCATATCTCAAAAACAATTACTAAGAATCAAGTTTATTTTGTCCAATGATCTTCATGACATTTTTTTTCTTTATCCTTCTTGGATATCTATCGCTTTGGGACTAATTTTCATGTGTTGCTTTTCATAAGCTCAAACAAATATAAGTGAGGATCATGAGCATAATAAAATTTTCTTTCTCTCAAATAAATTTAAGTGGAGCAAGAGAGAATTTCTTCAAAATTTTATTAACTCTCAAATAAATCTAAGTGAAGCAAGAGAGCATCTCTTCAAAAATACTAAGCACACCGTGCTCAAAAAGATATAAGTGAAGCACTAGAGCAAGTCCATTGCTCATAAAAAATTTAAGTGAAGCATAAAGAGCAATTCTAACAAGTCATGAAATAATTTTGGCTCTCTCAAATAGGTGTGTCCAGCAAGGATTGATGACTTAAAACACATAATAAAACAAGCAAAGACCCATATCATACAAGATTCTCCAAGCAAAACACATATCATGTGACGAATAAAAATATAGTTTCAAGTAAAATACCGATGGTCGTTAGAAGAAAGAGGGGATGCCACTCGGGGGCATCCCCAAGCTTAGTTGGTTGCTCATTCTTGGATAATAGCTTGGGATGGCGGGGCATTCCCAACCTTAGGCTCTTCTATCCTTCTTTCATCCATCGTAAGATAACCCAAAACTTGAAAACTTCAATCACACAAAACTCAACAAAACCTTCATGAGATCCGTTAGTATAAGAATAATAAATCACTACTATAAGTACTATATCAAACCAATTCATATTTTATTTTTGTATTATATCTACTGTATTCCAACTTTTCTATGGCAAAAACTCATCAAAGAAAACCATAGTGCCATCAAAATAAGCCACAACACAAAGAAAACAGAACCTATCAAAACAGAACAGTCTGTAGCAATATGACTATTTCGAATACTTCTATAACTCCAACAATTCTGAAAAATTAGGACGACCTGAGAAATTTGTATGATGATCTACTGCAGGTGGAATGGGTATTTTATAGCTCTGTGGTAAAAAATGAAAATTAATTTCGTGAGCATAAAATTTTCTATGTTTTCAGCAAGATCAAACAACTATCACCCAAGAAGATCCTAAAGGCTTTACTTGGCACAAACACTAATTAAAACATAAAAATTACAATCATAACAGTAGAAAAATTGTGCTAACACTCAAGAACAGGAAGCAAAAAGCAAAAATAAATTTATTCATTGGGTTGCCTCCCAACAAGCGCTATAGTTTCACGCCCTTAGCTAGGCATAAAGCAAGGATCTAAGTTTTGTCATCTTTGTTTAGAGATCCATAAGATGCCCTCATGATTGGTTCATAAGGTGGCTTAATTATAGTTCTAGGGAAGTGTTCCATACCCTTCCTCAAAGGAAATTGGAACTTAATATTGCCTTCTTTCATATCAATCACGACACCGGTAGTGCGTAAAAACGGTCTACCAAGAACAATTGGACAAGACGGATTGCAATCAATATCAATAACAATAAAATCTATGGGCACATAATTCCTATTTGCAAGACTAAGAACTTCATTAATTCTTCCCATAGGCTTTTTAATAGTGGAATCCGCCAAGTGCAAATTCAAAGAACACTCTTCAAGATTAGTAAGACCAAGCACATCACATAAAGATTTCGGAATTGTAGAAACACTAGCACCCAAGTCACACAAAGAAAAACAATCATAATTTTTAATCTTGACTTTGATAGTAGGTTCCCATTAATCATGCAATTTTCTATGAATCGAAACTTCTAATTCCAATTTTTCTTGAAGATCTTTCATCATAGCATCAACAATATGTTTGGTAAAAGCTTTATTTTGTTCATAAGCATGGGGTGAGTTTATCATGGATTGCAACAAACAAATACAATCAATCAAAGAGAAACTATCATAATTAAAGTCTTTGTAATCCAAAAGAGTGGGCACATCACTATCTAAATTTTTGACCTCTCCAAACCCACTTTCATTAATTTTCTCAACAAGATTTTCACCCTCCGAAATATTGGGACACCTTCTACCTGAAGTTGACTCTTCTCCAGTCCCTTTTTCATCAATCTTAACTTTACTAAACAAAGAATCAATAGAAGAAACACCAATCATTTTAAGATCTTCATCACTTTTGCTTTCTAACAAGATTGGTTTAGCAGCCATTTGATTTACTAAGGTAGCTTGTGCATCAGATATTTTTCCCAGCAAACTTTTAGCAAAAGCATACACAGATTGGAGATTACAAACTTCTCTACTAATATCATCAAGCTATTATTTAATAGCATCAAGCACAACAGAGTGATCCTTAAGTTCTTTAGTAAAATACTTATTATGCTCAAATTGTGTAGTCATATATTCCTTAGTGCTTTTCTCAATTTCAAGCAAAATATTTTGGTAAGGAACATCATAATATTTTTCTTTGAAGCATCATGACTACGCAAACAAGGGTGCACACAAAAATAGATCCGACAAGAAAACGACGAACGGAAAAAAGAGAGGCGAATAAAACGACAAAATTTGTGAAGTGGGGGAGAGGAAAATGAGAGGCAAATGTCAAATAATGTAAATTGCAAGGAGATGAGATTTGTGATTAGGAACCTGGTATATGTTGAAGATCCTCCCTGGAAACGGCGCCAAAATTTCCTTTTGATTGCTCCCTGACTATAGCGCCAGAAAGCTCCTGTCTGCTAGGACTACGTCCGTATTTCCCCAAAGAAGAAGGGATGATGTAGTACAGTGAAGGTAGGTATTTCCCTCAGTGATGAAACCAAGGTTATCGAACCAGTAGGAGAACCAAGCCACACAACGTAAACAACACGTGCACACAAATAACAACACCTCACAACCCGATGTGTTAAAGGGGTTGTTAATCCCTTTCGGGTAACGATGCCAGAAATTTGTAGTAGATTGAAATAATAGATCGTAAATAAAATACAGTGTAGAAAAGTATTTTTGCATTTTTGGTTTAATAGATCTGAATAAAAATGTAAAGGAAAAGTAGATCACAAGCAAATATATGAGAAAGAAGACCCGGGGGCCGTAGGTTTCACTAGTGGCTTCTCTCGAGAAAGGTAGCAAATGGTGGGTAAACAAATTACTGTTGGGCAATTGATAGAACCTCAAATAATTATGAAAATATCCAGGCAATGATCATTACATAGGCAGCACGTCCAAGATTAGTAGACCGACCCCTGCCTGCATCTACTACTATTCCTCCACACATCGACCGCTATCCAACATGCATCTAGTGTATTAAGTTCATGGAAAAATGGACTAATGCAATAAGAACGATGACATGATGTAGACAAGATCCGTTTATCTATTGCATAGATATAGATCCCATCTTTTTATCCTTAGTAGCAATGATACATACGTGTAGTTTCCCTTCCTGTCATTGGGATCACGCACCGTAAGATCGAACCCACTACCGGGCACCTCTTCCCATTGCAAGATAAATAGATCAAGTTGGCCAAACAAAACCCAAATATCACATAAGAAATACGAGGCTATAAGAGGTCATGCATATAAAAAGATATGACTGATCATAAACTCAAAGTTCATCAGATCCCAACAAACACACCGCAAAAGAGTTACATCATATGGATCTCCAAGAGACCATTATATTCAGAATTCAGCGAGAGAGAGAAAGACATCTAGCTACTAACTACGGACCCAAAGGTCTACAAAGAACTACTCACACATCATCGGAGAGGCACAAATGGAGGTGGTGAACCCCATCCGAGATGGTGTCTAGATTGGATTTGGTGGTTCTGGACTCTGCGGCGGTTGGATGAATATTTCATCGAACGCGTCTAGGGTTCTGATATTTTTGGGGTATTTATAGAGCAAAGAGGTGGTCTGGGGGCACCCGAGGTGGACACAACCCACCAGGGTGCGCCTGGGCCTCCTGGCGCGCCCTGGTGGGTTGTTCCCTCCTCGGGACTCCCCCTAGTTGCAACCAGGGCCCAACATGTTCCTTCTGGTCCATAAAAAATTTCTATAAAGTTTCTTGTCATTTGGACTCCGTTTGATATTGATTTTTTGCGATGTAAAAAACACGGGGAAAACAGGAACTGGCACTTGGCACTATGTCAATAGGTTAGTACCAAAAAATTATATAAAATGACTATAAAATGATTATAAAACATCCAAGATTGATAATAAAACAACATGAAACAATAAAAAAAATATAGATATGTTGGAGACATATCAGGGCCCAGGCGTGCCCTGGTGGGTTGTGCTCCCCTCGAAGCCCCCCTCTGGTCCAGAAATAATCTCCAAAAAGTTTTGCTGGGTTTGGACTCCGTTTGGTATTGATTTTCTGCAAAGTAAAAAACAAGCAAAAAACAAGAACAGGCACTGGGTACTATGTCAATAGGTCAGTCCCAAAAAATTATATAAAGTTGCTACAAAATGATTGTAAAACATCCAAGAATGATAATATAACAGCATGGAACAATCTAAAATTATAGATACATTGGAGACGTATTATCACCCCTGTCGTGCAGCTCCATGGTCTTCGCTCTTTGTGTAATGCGCCCTTCCCCCTTGTCGAACCACAAGGGGCCGTCGGCCCCATAGGTGATCGTGTTCCACCACGATAGCATAATTTCCGTAGCCTTGTCGTTTGATGTACAATTGTCCAAGGTCAGAGTGGATATCTTCTTCTCAATGTGCCACTCAACAAGACATGCATGTACTGCTTCACATATAACTTCAATATTGTGTGGGCATGGAACATAAACAAACCTATGCAATAAAAAATAAGGAAATATTTAGGTTTAGAGTACATCTATTTCAGAGTAACAATGATCAATACATCTATTTCAGAGTAACAATGATCAATACATCTATTTCAGAGTAACAATGATTCAGAGAGAGACATGGTTACCTCATTAGGAAGCTCTTTAGGTTGCAAGAAGCATCAATATAATGTGCAATTACAGCCATATAGCCCCTCTTTTGATGGCCAGCCGTCCATAAATCTGTTGTGATGGCTACTCGGTTCTCAAACATTGCAAATTACTTCACCATGCTATTCTTTTGGACACCAAACATATTTATAATGTCTTGATGAATGGTATTTATAGACATCACCTTGAACATTGGTTGCAAAGTACCACAAAAATATCGGAATCCAGCATGATCAACAATAGAGAGAGTGTACTCATGCACACATGTCATCAATACAAGTTCCTTTCTAGCAAGTTCTTGATAAAAACATAGGACTCCAAATTTACTTTCCCATCACCACATTTTGACAACTTTAATTTGCTTTTTTGTGGACCCACTAGTGCATGCCGAGCTAGAAAATTATTATGACGAGTCCTTAAGTGTGACATACCAGAGGTTGATTCTCCAGCATATGGCTTATGACACCAGTTGCATATTGCCTGCCATTTCCCATTGATTAGTTCTGTCTTAAAATCATCCCATACATCTGATGTATGCTTCCTTATAGAACTGGCCAGTTTTGGCTGCTCTACTACTGTACTAGTACTTGTGGAGTTGAACTCGCAACCACGGCAACTCCAGCCACGCCTGAGACATTCGTTGTAGTGGCACCACTATTTTCGAGAGCTGACAAAAGAATGCAAGATGCCATCAACTCAGTGTTCTCATGCAGAAATGATATTACACATAGGTTTGATGCAAAAATTGTCAATCTAACACTAATGTTTTGGACTGGGTATTAGAGATAAATTATATGAGTAGAAGTTATCTAGAGCACAAATTCATTATAGATAAAGCTCCTTCATGAAAACAAAGCTAGATAATGAATCTTTTAATAATAAATGTTATTTCTGCATAGTAACGGTCAATACATTGTCTCCAATTATAGCAAAGATGTTGATAATAAAGCTAGTCTATAACAAAATTTAATAAGAATAGTAAACTGTACAAAAGTGATGTTAGTGAATTGTTTCTAGTTCTAGAAGAAATACTAATAATAAAACTAGTTCATGATTTTTTTTAATAAGAAAGGAAGTTCTACAAATGCAACAGAACACGATTTATGCTAGTTTCATAAAAATCTCATATATCACAAGCAAGGAGATCACTGATTTGCAAAAACTTTAGTAACAACCGTTTTCAGTGATGATGGTGCTGCCGTCGACACCCTGCTGCTCGCCGGTGCATGGCAATTCCACTGCTGGTTGCCGACCACGCAAACTCCCCCATGGGATGCTAACAACCCCGCCCCTGCCCTTCCCATGGTTGCCACCATTGTTGCCCTTGCTCCCTTCCATTAAAGATTGACTCCTGCTCAGACAAAGAGAGCACACAGCTTGGTTAGGAAGAACACACAGGTGTGGCTGGAAAAATTAGTACGGCCTAGAAATAATAGGTGTGGAAGAAGAAATAATCTACTTTTATTATTCTCCATTCAGAGCATATGTTGCCATTTTTTAGCCATAGTGAGTTATCCTAAATTGTTTTATTTTGTTGATGATAATAGTAACAAATCACTCAACACGACACATTACATTTTGACTGCATCAGGTCATGAAGCTTTCAATTATTGACAAAGGGAACGACATCTGACAAGATAATAATTATGTTCATCCATTTTTGATTGACAAGATTATGTTCATCCATTTCTCTTGAGTATCATTGTTATTATGGAAACATAGGATAGCGTAGGATTTATTCCACCTTGCCTTGTACTCTAAGACGACCTTGTACTCCTATATATATGCCCACGAGGCTCAAGCAATAAAACAACTATTCTACCTATCCCTCTCTCCCTTCTAACATGGTATCAGTGTTACACCCACAATGCGGCTATATCTCCCACGTGTCGGGGCATGACTTAGAGGCATAGCCGCATGGTAGTTTTGTCGCAAGAGGGGTAATCTTTGCACAATCCCATGTACTGAATAAGAAAGGGATAAAGAGTTGGCTTACAATCGCCACTTCACACAATACATAAATAATTCATACATCATCAAAATACACTCAAAGACCGACTACGGTCAAAATAAAAGAAGACAACCCCAAACGCTAGATCCCCAACCGTCCCAACTGGGCACCACTACTGATCAACCAGAAAAGACACATAACAACGAACAAGATCTTTATCGAGCTCCCACTTGAGCTCGCTTTCACCACCTGCACTGGTATCCTCGGCACCTGCAACTGGTTGGAAGTATCCGTGAGTCACGAGGACTCAGCAATCTCACACCCGTGAGATCAGGACTATTTAAGCTTATGGGTAGGATAAGGTAGTGAGGTGGAGCTGCAGCAAGCACTAAGCAAATATAGTGGCTAACATACGCAAATAAGAGCGAGAAGAGAAGCAACACAATGGTCGTGAAGCTAGAAGTGATCAAGAAGTGATCCTGAAACTACTTACGTACAAGTATAACACAACACCGTGTTCACTTCCCGGACTCCACCGAAAAGAGACCATCACGGCTAAACATGTGGTTGATGCATTTTAATTAAGTCAAGTGTCAAGTTCTCTACAACCAGACATTAACAAATTCCCATCTGCCACATAACCGCGTGCATGGCTTTCGAAAGTTTATACCCTGCAGGGGTGTCCCAACTTAGACCATCACAAGATCTCACGGTCAACGAAGGATATTCCTTCTCCCGGAAAGACCTGATCAGTCTTGGAATAACGGTTACAAGACATTTCGACAATGGTAAAACAAGACCAGCAAAGCCGCCCGATGTGCCGACAAATCCCGATAGGAGTCGCACGTATCTCGTTTTCGGGGCACACCGGAGGGGCCAGACGTTGGGTTGGCATAGACCCTGGTTGCCCAGGGGGCGCCGGACATCGCCCAGTTTGGACCAACACTCAGAGGAGCACTGGCCCGGGGGCTTAAAATAAAGATGACCCTTGAGTCTGCAGAACCCAAGGGAAAAGGCTTAGGTGTCAAATGTTAAAACCAAGGTTGGGCCTTGCTGGAGGAGTTTTATTCAAAGCAAACTGTCAAGGGGTTCCGATAACACCCAACCGCGTAAGGAACGCAAAATCAAGGAACATAACACCGGTATGATGGAAACTAGGGCGGCTAGAGTGGAACAAAACACCAGACAAAAGGCCGAGCCTTCCAACCTTTACCAAGTATATAGATGCATTAATTAAATAAGAGATAATAATGATATCCCAACAATATCCATGTTCCAACATGGAACAAACTTCAACTTCACCTGCAACTAGCAATGCTATAAGAGGGGCTGAGCAAAAGCGGTAACATAGCCAAACAACATTTGCTAGGAAGGTGGGTTAGAGGCTTGACATGGCAATATGGGAGGCATGATATAACAAGTGGTAGGTAGCGCGACATAGCGATAGAGTGAACAACTAGCAAGCAAAGATAGAAGTGATTTCGAGGGTATGGTCATCTTGCCTGAGATCCCGCAAGGAAGAAGAACGTGTCCATGAAGAAGACAGACAGATGTGGTCGAACGGATCCTCACAAACACAACGTTACCGGAACTGACAAGAAGAAGCAACACCGGAAAAGAGCAAACAACATGGTAAACCAACAAGCATAAACATAGCATGATGCACAATCAAGTATGATGCATGTCTGGTTTAAAGAGGCATGGCATGGCAAAGTGCACAAGCAAAACTACAAGTTAAGTGGAGCTCAATATGCAATGAGTTGCATATTGACGGAACACCACATTCAATTATTTAGTTCTCTCCCGGTTATGTACCCAACAAAATTAAATGTTCTTAACATGGCAAGAGGTGAAACATGAGTAAAATACATAGTTAGGCATTTTAAATGAGGCCGAAAACATCAAACAACAATTCTGGTAAATCCTCATGTGCATTAGCAATTTAATGCAACAACAATTTTAAACATTTTAAATGTTATTATCATGATGCGGATGACATGTGCAAGTTTTATGCAATTTCTATGAAAATGTTGATAAGAGCATGTTATGAAGCATTTGTCATCGTGGCGGAAACGAAAGGGGTGCCACGGCAACGAATCCGAAAATGATGCCATGGCAACACATCGGTTCCGGTAGCTGATGGAGATACCGGTGCAAAGGAAGTGTGGCCGGAGCGTGCAAAAGATGGTGGGGTGATCCTAGTTACCGGGTTCCCACGGGTGGACGGCATGGCAATGATGAGGAACAACTAACGTTCACGGGCGAATACAACATCTAAACATGCATCTCATACAACACACATGCATTCGTTCACGGGCGTCGTCTCGGCGGTTATACCTTCGAAGCATGCAAATGGGATGGTTCGGGTTCGGTGCAATGTAGAGGAAGTAGACGTTCTCGGGACAGTCGTAGTGGAAGTAGTCGTTCACGGGTCGTTGTGGGAAGTAGTCGTTCTCGTGGCGATGGTAGTCGTTCGCGTTCTTAGTCGCACAAGTTTCCGTAGATGTTCGGGGTCACGGCGAGGAACTTTACGTCCATGGAGTCTTTGCTGTTCGATGGTAGCGGTACACGTTTCATAGCCGTTCGAGTCATCGGTAGAGGAACTTGACGGATTTGAATCCCTTCGGGGTTGTCGTGGTACTCGGGGTCTTCGGACTTGTCGGTCTCGACGAAATGCAGGGGTACTTGGTACAATCCGCGTGGTCGTGCACTTGTCGTCGAGGGACTTGACGGTCTTGACAAAACGAAGGGGTACTCGGCAAAACCATGTCCTTCAGAGGTCGACGGTAGTGGTTCCCGTATCAACATGGTGTAGTTGTACTTGACGGGTCCTATCTTGGCGTCTCAACCTTGCTGATCCAAAACAAACACGAGACAAAAGGCCTCTCTGGTGGGCAGCAGCAAGGCAAGGCGGCGCTCGAGCAGCGATGGAAGTGGGCACGGGGCTCGTGGAGACAACGATGATGAACAGGGGCGCGGCACCGTGGCGGGGAGGCGGCGTGCTCGTTCATTTGACAAGGGAAAACAATGACAATTTGGCGAGGACGCAGGCACCTAGCGCAGCTCGGGACTCCGGCGAAGGGAAAAGGGAGGCGGCAACCTGCTGCTGGCGGCGCTCCAGTGAAAGGAAAGGGAGGCAACGACCTGCTGCTGGCGGCGCTCCGGTGAACCCGGGGTCCGGCGAAGGGAAAGGAAGGCAGCGACCTGCTGCTGGCGGCGCTCCGGTGAGCCTGGGGCTCCGGCAAAGAAGGAGATGATGTGCTGGACGAGGGGTCGCCGGACCTAGCGATTCTCGACGGCGGTGATCTCCGGGGCTGATGCAGGGGACTAGGGCAGGAAGCTGAACGGAGGGAGGCGGCGCTGTCCCGCGGCTGGAGGGCGGCAGCCATGGCACAACGGAGGCGCGAGAGGAGGAGAGGGAGATGAGCACGAGGGTTGCTGGGTTGGAGGGAAGGAGAGGAGGAGATGGGATCGAGCGGGAGGGAGATGGCGGCGCAAGGGAACGAGAGGGGGAGGACGAGGTGAGGGTTCGGTCGGCCTAGGGTTAGAAGGCGTGCGTCTGGGCCTTGGGCCACTGGAGGCTGGGCCTCAGAAATGGATGGGCCGGCCTGGCCTAGTGGATTGCGGGTACAGGAGGCCCAAGGGGCAAGGCTGGGCTCTCTCTCTCTTAAGCTCTCTTCTCATATTCTGATTATAAAAATAACCAGAAGTTACAAGAAAAGATCAGGGAGTAAGGAGAAGAGTAAGGGAGAGATAAAAATATCCCCATGACCCTGGAATTAAGCAGGATTTTAATAAATTGACTAGGCAATTTTAATAGATAGAAAAATAATTCAAGTTTGAATTTAATTCAAACTTGAGCCATTTTTAAACCCAACCAAATCAAACTCAGAAAAAGATGAGATTTGGTAGAGAGGTAAGTGGCATGGTCCAAAAATTATAGGAAAAGAAAGAACATTTTATGTGATAGAAAAATGTCACTTGCAATGAATGGGGAAAATGAAAGAAGGAACCTAGTGATTGGGTTCAACTAGATGAGGTATTTAGTGGCAAGATAAAGATGCAAGTGTTTTTTGGTTGATTCCATAAAAAAGGAATATTTATTATAGCTCCCTAAAATATTGGGAGAATATGTTTTAAAGAGAAATCACCATAGTGAATTCCCTCGATTTAAATAGATCAAAGATATATGCATTTTATTTAGTTGAGTTTTTAGAAAAATGAAATGGCATGATGGCATGATGACATGATGCAATGCACATGATGCAAAGATGAATGCAACAGACAAAACAAATCACCCGACGAAACTCGGAAAACATGGAAGGCATCTGAAGCGTCGGTCTTGGGGCGTCACAATCAGCCTACCCAATCCAACCCTAGCCGCCGTCCGCCACTTCCGCCCTACGCGCCGCTCCCGGGACCGCCGGCCTCCATGACCGTCGCCGGGGGCCAGGCCGCCCGTACCTAGGGTTCGTCTGCCGGTCGCGTTGATCGGCTACCCTAGAGAGTCATTTTCTGTAACACCCCGGATGTAACTTGCCATATTTGTAACTCTGACTCTTGCCATATTCGGCTTTAAGTTATGAGATTCCCTTCGTGGTTTGGTTTTTTGTCTTTGTTTTGCATTTTGTTCATGTCATGCATTTCATATCATGTCATCATGTGCATCGCATTTGCATTCGTGTTCGTCCCATGCATCCGAGCATTTTCCCCGTTGTCCATTTCGCAATCCGACACTCCCACATGCACCCGGCGCACCCCTCTTGTCTCTTTTCATGAGCGGGAGTTAAACGTTCTCGGAATGGGCCGAGATTTTTCAGGCGGCCTTGGTACACCACCGGTAGACCGCCTGTCAAATTTCGTTCCATTTGGAGGCCGTTTGATCCCCCAACGGTTAACCAGGTAACCGCAAAAGCCTCTTTGTGTTGCAGCCCAACACCCCTCCAAAACAGCCCACCAACCCATCAAAACCATCTCCATGTTCTCCGTCGTCGGATCACGATCGTGTGCATGAAAACCGCACCTCTTTTGGACACTCCAAACTCCCTCTACCTATAAATATGTGCCTTCTCCCCCGAAATCCGGGTCCAAACCCTAAAATCCTCGCCCCCGCCGCCGGACACGTCCGAATCCCGCCGGACAAAAATCGCCGCCGCCCCGTAG
>NW_024117937.1:0-11181 GCF_003073215.2 Triticum urartu | reverse complement strand
TGTTCCAACGGTCATATTTCAAACACACACGACAACTTTACTTGAGCTACAAGCAAAGCTGACTTATCCAACTCTGGACAAGATTTGCTCTCATAGTCTTCACTCGAAGACATAGGATTTTGGTTAAGCATCACTTCAGTCATTCTGACTGGTTCACTTGGACCCCACTTAACAGTACGGTGGTTCCTATGACTCAACAAAGAAGAAAAAGAACGACAAAACTGCTAAGTCTTGGCGCTCCATAGTCTTCACACGATGTCTTCTCTTGTCATAGTCTTCAATGTGAATGTCTTCACATACCACCTTTGACTTCAATGTCTTCATACATTTTTAGGGGCCATCTCTGGTAGGAAAACCGAAGCAATGAGGATCTTCTACCTGTGTTATCCTGCAATTCTCACAAACACATTAGTCCCTCAACCAGGTTTGTCATCAATACTCCAAAACCAACTAGGGGTGGCACTAGATGCACTTACAGTGATATTCATTTATTGGGAAACAACTTCAATGCCTATTCATATGATTATCACCATAGTGATGACGTGTCTCGCAGGACACGCTGAAGAAATATCCCTAGCCAGGCAAAGCAAATGAGATCCTCACCTCCCACGCAAGTGTGGGTTGTGAAGAAATAATCATTTCCTGCAGGAAATTCTCTCAAGGATATCTCATGTTTATCATAAGCCCTGAGTTCAATCTTTGTTGGTGCTTACTCTTTCCGGGTTTTCATTTTTTGTGTTTTTCCTTTGTTTGGTCTGTGTTTTGAATCAGCTGTTTTTCTAGAATTTTACTCAGCTCTTCATATCATAAACATGCAACCAGTTCTGAAGAAGATTTCACTCCGATGTCCTCGGTCGCGAATGGAATCTGATTCAAAATTTCATATATTTTGGCGCTTGCGCTTCCTCAAACCTTTCGGCATCCAGTTCGGTTACCAAGATTTTCGCAGGAAACGGCTGACACATTACCACGATACCATGATCGTCATCTCATATGTTGAATGTGGAATGTCCCGAGTTTTTCGTCTGTAGATTTCTCAGTGGGTGGTTTCTCCCTCAGGATATAGAAAGCCCCTCTCCGGGTATCTTCTTCCTTAGCCCTTTCTCTATTCGGCCTCGTACCTCTCCTGTCGCTCTCCATCCAAGCCCGAGCTCAAAGCAGCGTCGACGTCAAGCCTTGCCGTGCAACTCTAGCGAAGCACCATCACCGTTGGTCGCGCCAGTGCGGTAACTCTCCTATCCTGCGCTTCCATAGTCGATCTGTTCTGCCAAGTTAGGGCATTCATATCCAAAACTTTCCCTATTCCCTTTCTATTCTAAGGCAGTTCTTTCTGACGCCATTTATCTTGAGTTATTTTCTTGCCGTAGATCTTTAGGATTCGCTAAGTCATGGCTTGTACGGTCTGTAGTTGTTCCTCGTAGCTGTCATTTGGATCTAGGGTTCACTCTATATGCATCGAAAGATTAGAGGAATGATTATGTTTTCTTCAGGCATAGTGAAATTCCCTCGATGATATCTTGCAAGCATATGCCATGAATCCCTTGCTTCTTTGGAAAACTTATCTGTTTTGCGTTAAAATGCTTTTGTGCATGTTTGTGACTTCTTCCTGTGTTTCTTTTCAAATAGTTCGGATGAGCATTTTGGGTCTGATGAAGAAATTCCACAGCAGCCACGGGTGGCTAACAAAGCAAAGGTGGCTGAAAGAAAATCAGCAAAGCCACCAAGAGCACCGAAGAAAAAGGCCGAATCAGAATTTGCTGAAGATTATGATATTCCCTCAGCACATAGTGAGTAAGAGGATGAACTTTTCACCAAATCCAAAATACTCTTTTTTGATGGAAATCCCAAGAAGGGTGGTCGTGGTAGAGAGAGGAACACCACGGCTGAGATGTCTGATCTAGAAACGCAAAAGACTCCACCTAGAGTAGAAACTGCTCAAGCAAGGAACAACAAACTGCAAACGACTCACCGTCATTGGGTGAAGAAATGGTTCAACCATGAGTGTATTGCAGAGGTCGCGGTAGAGAGAGGAACATCGTGGCTGAGATGTCTGATCCTATTTACATTCACTCCTCCATGGAATGACTGTATTGCAGAGGGAAGCCTAGGTCCTAATGATGAAAAAGTCAGACCAGCTCCTCCCCCAACGCTCATGCACACTCGTTGAAAATAATAGCTGATTTTCTCGAGGAAGTTGAGAAACGTGCAAAGACCAAGGCCAAGCGTGACACCAAGGAGGAGAAGAAAAATCAAGTGGAACAGCAAAATGTTGAGTTAACTCAAGAGGATGTACTTGAGAAGAAGCAAAGGGCCTCTACTTGGAAAGAAAAGAAGAAGATGAAGTCTATCTCTCCTCGAGCTTCGAAGAAGAAGCCTATTGCCAGGAAATCAAGGAAGGTTGCATCTATCTTGTCTGATGAGGATTCTTCTGATGATAATGCTGGCAAAGAAATTCCCATGTATGACCAAAGAGCACTGCTTGATAAGCCCTACCAAACTCCTTCCCCTGGAAATATTTAGCCACCAATGAGATCTTCACCAAGGCTTGTGATATGTCTCCAACGTATCTATAATTTTTGATTGTTCCATGCTATTATATTATCAATCTTGGATGTTTTATAATCATTTTATATCCTTTTTTGGTACTAACCTATTAACATAGTGCCAAGTGCCGGTTGCTGTTTTTTGCATGTTTTTTTACATCGTAGAAAATCAATACCAAACGGAGTCCAAATGCCACAAAACTTTACAGAGATTTTTTTATGGACCAGAAGACACGTAATGGGCCAAGGATCCACTTGGGGGTGCTCCGAGGAGAGCACAACCCACCAGGGCGCGCGAGGAGGCCAAGGCGCATCCTGGTGGGTTGTGCCCACCTTGGGTGCCCCCCGGACCACCTCTTTGCTCTATAAATACCCCAATATTCCAGAAACCCTATGGGAGTCGACGAAAATCAATTCCAGCCGCCGCAGAGTCCTAAACCACCAGATCCAATCTAGACACTATCACAGATGGCGTTGACCACCTCCATCGGTGCCTTTCCGATGATGCGTGAGTAGTTCTTTGTAGACCTTCGGGTCTGTTGTTAGTAGCTAGATGGCTTCCTCTCTCTCGTTAGATTCTCAATACAATGGTCTCTTGGAGATCCATATGATGTAACTCTTTTTGCGGTGTGTTTAATGGGATCGGATGAACTTTGAGTTTATGATCAGATCTATCTTTTTACATCCATGAAAGTATTTGAGTTTCTTTGATCTCTTTTATGCATGATTGCTTACAGCCTCGTATTTCTTCTCTGATATTTGAGTTTTGTTTGGCCAACTTGATCTATTTATCTTGCAATGGGAAGAGGTGCTTTGTAGTGGGTTCGATCTTACGGTGCTTGATCCCAGTAGCAGAAGGGGAACCGACACGTATGTATCATTGCTACTAAGGATAAAACGATGGGGTCTATCTCTATATAGATAGATTTTGTCTACATCATGTCATCGTTCTTATTGCATTACTCCGTTTCTCCATGAACTTAATACACTAGATGCATGCTAAATAGTGGTCGATGTGTGGAGTAATAGTAGTAGATGCAGGCAGGAGTCGGTCTACTAATCTTGGATGTGGTGCCTATGTAATTATCATTTCCTAGATATCATCATGAGTATTTGAAGTTCTATCAATTTCCCAACTGTAATTTGTTTACCCACCATTTGCTATTTTTCTTGAGAGATGCCACTAGTGAAACCTACGTCCCCTGGGTCTCTTTCTCATATTATTTGCCTTTGCGGTCTATTCTATTTGCCTTTTGTTTTCAGATCTATTTAATCGAAAAATACAAAAATACCTTGCTGCAATTTATTTTATTTGGCGTTTGATCTATCAATATTTACAACTCTCTCACGTCAGTTTTCCCATCTTGGGGTGCCGCTGCCCGGAAGGGATTGACAACCCCTTTTACACGTCGGGTTGTGAGTAGTTGTTATTTGTGTGAAGGTGTTGTTTACGTTGTGTTGCTTGGTTCTCCTACTAGTTTGATAACCTTGTTTTATATTTGAGGGAAATACCTACCGCCGCTGTGTTGCATCATCCCTTCCTCTTTGGGGAAATACCGACATACCTTCAAGCGACATCAAAAGGAATTTCTGGCGCCGTTGTCGTGGAGGATCTTCAACATATACCAGGATCCTAATCACAAATCTCATCTCCTTGGAATTTACATTATTTGCCATTTTCCTCTGGTTTTCCTCTCCCCCACTTCACAAAAAATTGCCATTTTTATTCGCCCCTCTTTTTCGTTCGCCATTTTCTTGCCGGATCTGTTTTTGAGTGCAATCTTCTTGTGTAGTCATCATGACACAATAGAACACCAAGTTATGTGATTTCTCAAATACCAACAACAATGATTTAGTTGGCACTCCGCTTGCTCCTCCCGCCACTAGTGTGGAGACTTGTAATATTAATACTGCTTTGCTGAATCTTGTTATGAAAGATCAATTTTCTGGTACTCCTAATGAGGATGCCGCGTCCCATCTTAATACCTTCATGGAATTATGCGATATGCAAAAGAAAAAAGATGTAGACAATGATGTCATGAAGATGAAATTATTTCTATTTTCTTTGAGTGATTCTGCAAAAATTTAGTTCTCTTCTTTGCCTCGCAATAGTATCGATTCTTGGAATAAGTGCAAAGATGATTTTATCACTAAGTATTTTCCGCCCGCAAAAATTATTTCCCTTAGAAACCAGATCATGAATTTCAAGCAACTTGGGGCAACTTGAACATGCACATGTTGCACAATCTTGGAAAAGGATGAAAATGATGCTAAGGAATTGCCCAACTCATGGGTTAAATCTTTGGATGATCGTACAAAATTTTTATGCGGGACTGAATTTTGTTTCTCATAATCTTTTTGATTCCGCCACGGGTGGTACTTTTATGGAAATTACTTTGGGTGAAGCCACCAAATAGCTTGATAATGTCATGGAAAATTATTCACAATGGCAAACCAAAAGAGCTCCTACTAGTTAAAAAAAGTTAATTCAGTTGAAGAAATTTTTTCTTTGAGTGAAAAAGTTGATGGTATTATGAAATTGGTTGCTAGTAGAAGTACTCCTATTGATTTTAATGATATGCCTTTGTCTACTCTGATTGAGAAAAATAGTGATGCCGTAGATGTGAATTTTATCTCTCAAAATAATTTCAACAACAATGCTTATAGAGGTAATTTTAATCCTAGGCCTTTTCCTAGTAATTCCTCTATCAATTATGGTAATTCCTATAGAAATCAATCTTACAATAATAGGAACACCACTGATCTTGAGAATAACATTAAAGAATTTATCAAGACACAAAAAGTTTGCAACACTTTCATAGAAGAAAAGTTGAATAAGATTGATGATTTGTCTAGAAGTGTTGATAGAATTTCTCATGATGTAGAAAATCCCAAGATGAATTTTTTTGCCTAAAGTTGAGGAATCAACTAATGCTCTTTACGTTTCTATGGATGAAAGGAAGAAATGAACCGCTATGCTTATATTTAAAAGAGAATTTTTAGAAAAAGTGTTTTCTAGTGATTACTTTCGCAAAAGTGATGAAGATCTTAAAATAATTGGTGTTTCTTCTACTAATTCCTTGTTTAGTAAAGTTAAGATTGATGAAAAAGGGACTGGAGTAGAGTCAACTTTAGCTAGAAGGCTTCCCGCTATTTCGGATGGTGAAAATCTTGTTGAGAAAATTGATAAAAGTGGGTTTGAAGAGGTCAAAACTTTAGCTAGTGATGTGTCCACTCTTTTGGATTACAAAGACTTTAATTATGATACTTGATCTTTTATTGATTGTATTTCTTTGTTGCAATCCATGATAAATTCACCCCATGCTTATGAGCAAAATAAAGCTTTTACTAAACATATTGCTGATGCTATGATGAAAGCTTTAGAAGAAAAGTTGGAATTAGAAGTTTCAGTTCCTAGAAAATTGCATGATGAATGGGACCCTACTATCAAAGTCAAGATTAAAAATTATGAGTGTTTTTCTGTGTGACTTGGGTGCTAGTGAGTCTACTATTCCGAAATCTTTATGTGATGTGCTTGGTCTTACCGATATTGAATAATGTTCTTTAAAGTTGCACTTGCCGGATTCTACTATTAAAAAGCATATGGGAAGAATTAATGATGTTCTTATTCTTTCAAATAGGAACTATGTGCCCATAGATTTTATTGTTCTTGATATTGATTGCAATCCGTCTTGTCCAATTATTCTTGGTAGACCGTTTTTACGCACTACCGGTGTCGTGATTGATATGAAAGAAGCCAATATCAAGTTCCAATTTCCTTTGAGGAAGGGTATGGAACACTTCCCTAGAACAAGAATTAGGCTACCATGTGAATCAATCATGAGGGCATCTTATGGATCTCAAACCAAAGATAACAAAACATAGATGCTTGCTTTACGCCTAGCTAAGGGCGTAAAACTATAGCGCTTGTTGGGAGGCAACCCAATGAATAAATTTTATTTTTTATTTTTGCTTCCTGTTTTTGAGTGTTAGCACAATTATGCTACTGTTATGATTGTGTTTTTCGTGTTTTAATTAGTGTTTGTGCCAAGTAAAGCCTTTAGGATCTTCTTGGGTGATAGTTGTTTGATCTTGCTAAAAAAACAGAAACTTTTGCAGTCACGAAAATAATTATCATTTTTAACCACAGAGCGATAAAATACTCATTCCTTTTGCAATTGATAAATATACAAATTGGTCAGGTCTTCCTAATTTCTCAAAAAATTTGGAGGTATAGAAGTATTCGAAACGTCCAGATTACTACAGTCTGTTCTGTTTTTGACAGATTCTGTTTTCTTTGTGTTATGTGCTTGTTTTGATGGCTATATGGTTTTCTTTGATGAGTTTTTGCCATAGAAAATTTGGAATACAGTAGATATAATGCAAGAACAAAATATGAATTGGTTTGATACAGAACTTACAGTAGTGATTTATTTTCTTATACTAACGGCTCTCACGAAGGTTTTGTTGAGTTTTGTGTGATTGAAGTTTTCAAGTTTTGGGTTATCTTACGATGGATGAAGGAATAAGGAGTAAGAAGATCCTAAGTTGGGGGTGGCCCCGCATTCCCCGCTATTATCCAAAGCAAAGCAAGCAACTAGGCTTGGGGATGCCCCCGAGTGGCATCCCCTCTTTCTTCTAACGACCATCTGTATTTTACTCAAAGCTATATTTGTACTCGTCACATACTATGTGTTTTGCTTGGAGCTTCTTGTATGATATGAGTCCTTTCTTGTTTTATTTTGTGTTCTAAGTCTTGATTCCTTGCTGGGAATACCCATTTTAGAGAGCCAAAATTATGTCATGACTTGTTAGAATTGGTCTCTATGCTTCACTTAAATTTTTTATGAGCTATGGACTTCCTCTAGTGCTTCACTTATATCTTTTTGAGCACGGTGTGCTTTAGTATTTTTGAAGAAATGCTCTCTTTCTTAACTTATATTTGTTTGAGAGTTAGTAAATTTTCAAGAAATTCTCTCTTGCTTCACTTAAATTATTTTGAGAGAAAGAACAATTATGCTCATGATCTTCACTTATATTTGTTTGAGCTTGTCAAAAGCAACATATGAAAATTAGTTCCAAAGTGATAGATATACAAGAAGGATATAACAAAAACTTCCACAAAGATCATTGGACAAAATAAACTTGATTCTTAGTAATAGTTTTGAGATATGATGATGTGATATGTGAATTATGTTGATGAGTAATTATGCTTTAGTAAGAATATTGGTGTTAAGGTTTTGTGATTCACTAGGCAAGCACGAAAGTCAATAATTATGCAATGGAATTATATCCTACTTGTGGTGCATTATTCGGTGTCAATATGCTTAATGCTCGCTTATGATATTATTCGTTTCTTGGTTGGTCGCTTCTCAATCTTTTGCTAGCCTTCGTTTTGCAACAAGTATGATCACTACTTGTGCATAAAAAACCTTTAAACCAATTTTGCCACATGAGTCCACTATATCTACCTATATGCAGTATTCTTTTGCCGCTCTAAGCAAATTTGTATGTGCCATCTCTAATTTTCAAGTAAACTTCTCTTTTATGTCTTCATTTCACTCACGGAGCGGTGAGGGTGGCAATTATTTTCCATGCTAGATGTGTTATTCTCACGATGAGTGTTTATTCACTTGTCATTGCACAAGAGTAAGGCAAAGGTATTAGGGATGCCCAGTCCCGAAATGAAAAATGAATTTACTTTATGTTCTCAAATAATAAATTCCTTGGATAGTGTTGGTATGGAGGGCACCCGTTGATACGGTTGGCCATGGAAAGTGAAAGTATGGTGGAAAAAGGAATAAAATTTATTTTCTGTTTGGGAACCGCCTATCATATATCTAGCATGGAAAGTGTTGGGAACTCTAAGTCGTTTTCATTGGTGGGATGGATACGCCTCCCAAAACTTTTTTATCTCAGCTTTTCGCTTTGAGCTCTAGCACCTCTTAAAATTTCTACTTCCCTCTACGAAGGGCCTTTCTTTTACTTTATGAAATTTTTATTCTTGAATTTGAGTCTCCGTCTTCTCTTATAAAAGCAGCAACTAGGAGGCCCTATGATCGTACTTGAGCATTGGGTGTAGTTAATATGCGAGTGTCTTTCATGAATGGATCAATGATTGAGCATGATGGGCTAAGGATAGCTTATTTTAGCGTTGATATTTTGAAATACATGGTTGCTTGTTGATATGCTAGAGTATTTAAGTTATCAGGTCAAAACTAGACTATTGCTTTGAACAATATAAAAGTCCAAATGTCCATGCTATAAAGAGAAGAATATGATATGACATGATAGGGAGCATTCCACATCAAAAATTCTGTTTTTGTCACTTACCAACTTGAGGACGAGTAGGAGTTAAGCTTGGGGATGCTGATACGTCTCCAACATATCTATATTTTTTTATTGTTCCACTAGTGCGTGTCGGTCCTAAACAAACGGTTTAAACCCCTTTCCACGACGGCATATGGAACCGTCTCCAAGTGAGTGTGGGCGCTAGGGGGGTCCTTCCCACACGACCCAGAAACTGTCGGGGATAGGGAACCTTGATGCATACAGTTGTCCTTGTATAACCGTTTCCGATATCTCGAATATCCCAAACGCTTCATCCTTGCCACTCGTTTGTGCTCGCATTGCCATCGCAGTCGGAGTTTTGTGGTTCTGCCTAAAACCAGGCAGATTCCAGGCACAACAGTTTCTAGGAAAATTCTAGGCACGGGAGATTTACAATGCCTGGCACATCACAAACAGTTCATAATTATAAATCATGTACGATAGGTAGACAATCACACACATTTAGTTTTCCCGTACCGTATGTGATAGTGCCTAACATCACACACGCTTTGCAAACGGCAACTGTGTGCATGCTTGCACACGTTTCCTCTCTGTGAACCGTCTCGGATTATGGTGTATATCGCAAACGTTTGTGTTTTACCAACCATGTGTGCCGTAATGACTTGCACAACGTAATTTTGCCCTAATTTAATTGCTGCTATTTAAAATTGTACCTAATTTAAACTTGAAACTAGGCTATAGCTTTATTCATATCCATCAGGTTCAAACAACCAATGCATTATTCAATTCACAGGAACATATGTTTTAGAATTACAAAAGCACCAAATAAAGAATGATGTACCAGGGTTCTATACTTGTACTATTACAGATGGTAAAGAAACAGGCGACAGACATTCCAGTTGCTGAACAAGGTGAAGCGGAATGGCCCAATTGTGCTCTCCTGGATGCAGAAGGCATGCAGGACTCTAGTCCAACCCCTTGTGATGGCCGGCCGCCAATCATGTAGTTTGAGAGGTAATCTTGATTAAAATGCTTCAGGATCCACTTCAAAAGAAAAAAGATTCAGATATTGTCATCTAACACAACTTATTACGGGCAGTAAAAAGAAGGCTACAGGGTTCTTACTTACCATCCTGTAGTTCACTGTTGTCTTGCATAAAGTGTAAACAAATAGTTCGATTGACATCTTTTGACCCATGTTAGTTTCCTCACTTGATGCTGGTTCATCAATATCTCATTGCCCCATACGCAGAAAGGGTCGAAGTGTGGATCTTTGGCAATGATATATGTACCTAAAAGCACCAAGTTAATATTAGAAGCTAAACAACAATTGAAAAATGATGTAGTACAACACTCCATCCGTCCCATTGTATATGATTTTATTACATGTATATCTAGACATAATCAGAACATTAAGGTAACACTCTTGCTTGTTGCTATGTAGCTTGGGATTGCATATTTAGTCATTTGGTACAATGCATGTTGCTTAACAACAATTTAAAAACGAAAAGGCATGTTAGCTGCAATATCCTTAGCAACAACCAAATATCGTAATTCATAGTGGTATTGTTGAAACTGTTATTGATGAATTTGAACTACACAGCAAATAGTTGCAAATATAGAGCATCACATTGTGAGGAACTGAAATAAACAAGTCATAAGGACATCTCTAGGCGATCCTTAAAAAGTTAAAGGACTAAAACCTTTAGTATATATATACTTCAACAATTTTTGGCCGTTTCTAGTCGATCCCCTAAACTGAAGGTTGTAAACTTCAATTTGATCAAGTTCAAAGCAGGTTCGACCGAAAGTAGCATGCATTCAAACATAAACATAGATAGTTTTGCATAACCGAACATAAAACATAAATTTAAACTAAGCTAAACTACTTTCGGTCAAAGTAGAGGCGAGCCAATCCTTTCTCATCATGTACGGTGTGCCGCGAGCCAAGTCCAGGCCAGTACCATTGTCAGGTTCATTGGGGAAGGCACTCCTCCACTCATCAACGTCGATCTTCTCGTCCTCGGGGCCCACCTCGATGCCCTCCATGCCGCCGCCGCCTTCGACCTCATCATTAGAGGAGAGTGCGATAACCTCGCCGCCCTCCGCACCGCCGTCCTCGCCGCCTTCAACCTTGTCATCAGAGGAGAGCGCGATAACCTCACCGCCCTCCGTGCCGGCAAAGATCGCCCGCTTCGCCTCCACGAGCTTTGAGCGCTGCCGGCGGAGCTCTTGCATGTAGGCCTCGTTGGTGGCCTCGGCCTTGAGACGCTCCCACGCCTCACGGTCCTCCCGCGCCATAGCCGAGCTCACCACCCCTGGAACCCGCGGAACGAGGTGGACACGG
>NW_024117936.1:0-9027 GCF_003073215.2 Triticum urartu | reverse complement strand
CCAGCGGGCCCCAGCAGCCGGCGCAGAAGCCGGAGAGCGTAGACACAGATGGCTGGGCCCCGCGCCCAGCCGGATTACCATTGAACCCCCGGGGGGCAGGCCTATATAAACCCCCGGGGCATCCATGCAAAGAGAGATCAATCCCTGCTAGTCTCAAACACCACATAGGGAGGAGAAGAGAGCAAGCCGTGCCCTTCTTCCTCCTCTCGCCAAACAGCTCAAGGAGCACCGTGTAGCTACTTGTTCATCTAGTTACCATGCGGAGACCCCGCAGAGCAGCAGTAGGGGTGTTATCTCCACGGAGAGCCCCGAAGCTGGGTAAGATTCACCGGCGTGCATGTCTTCGCCTCATCCCGTTTCCAGGCACTGGCGACGTCTTACTGGCTCCCACAATGATAAGCCACCCGTTGGCATATGTCGCACCTACCACCCGACAGTGCATTAAGGGACATCTACGCCGTAGAGCCTATCACCCCAAAATTCAACCCGTGGTTGGCTTGTCCGATCACCTTTGATCGCAGGGACCACCCAACCAGTATTTGTCATGGAGGTTCGACGGCCCTGGTGCTCCATCCCATCATCGACGAATCCCATCTCACTAGAGTCCTTATGGATGGCGGAAGCAATCTCAACTTGATCTATCAAGATACTGTCTGTAAGATGGGTATCGACCCGTCAAGAATCAAGCCTAGTAACACTACCTTTTAAGGAGTAATACCCGGCGTGGAGGCCCACTACACAGGCTCCTTAACACTGGAAGTAGTATTCGGCTCTCCAGACAACTTCTGAAGCGAAGAATTGATCTTCGACATCGTCCCTTTCCACAGTGGTTATCATGCACTGCTTGGACGAACTGCTTTCACCCGCATCAATGCAGTGACGCACTATGCTTATTTGAAGCTCAAGATGCCTGGACCGCGTGGCATCATTGCAGTAAATGGAGATATGGAGCACTCCCTCCGTACTGAGGAGCACACCATGGCCCTAGCAGCCGAGGTACAAGACGGCCTCATCAAGCCGAACAGCTCATCGGTCATCAAGACCCATGACACCACTAAGCGAGTCTGGTCTGCATTACAGCACGACAACTCAGCGGCCCTAGAGCTTGAATAGCAGTTCAGCCTCCGTCGATCGGCCCATAAGGTTGCGGCATATGTACCGCGTGTGCATAATTATGCACTTAAAATACCTTGGGCAGCGCCGGAGGCACATTGCGGAAAAGGTCTATAGTACGGCTTGACCCTATTCGGACCTTAACCCTTTTTTATTTTCTTTCACTACAGGTTCATTAAAAACCTACCTACTCTACGGTTTACAGGGGCTCTTTTCAAGGTTCCCCTTTCTTGTTGATGACCATCGACTCCTCCTCTCAAAGGATTTCTCACCAAGGAGAAACGACGCAGACGTGCGGCAGGGCATCACTGGGATCTTCAAACCACTACTTTTAGGCCTTGTGTACAACTTTCCCTTGTGTAAACTCTCGACATGTAAAATGACCTTGATATTTATGGCATTATCTGTAGCAACACGTCTCGACATATTAATCAGGGTATAAAGGAAATAGTTGATCACTACTTTCATTTGGTACTTATTTATTTCATATTGTCATCTGTATTCCCTCCTTACTTCAGACAGCCACACGTGCTTTATTCCGGCCTTAACACCGGGGCTGTATTCGGCCCTGCACATTTTCAAGTTTGAACTCCTATGGGGTACTCTTCGGCGTCCCGGATGTTGCATTATATGCATCGGCTCTGAATCATGTCTTTGGTCTATAGTTGGGTTGCCCGGCTCCTATGATTACCACCTTACGTTCTGCTCGTTCGGCTATGGTAGTAAAGGGAGAACTACTGCGATTGTATTTCTGGTTCGTCCGATCAAGTACCTCAGTAGAGAAAGCCGAAAACTGACTGTCATGATAAAGCGAGAGCTGGTCGGTGATTCGGCGATTTACTACAAATCGTTAATGATTCATTCCGTGTTATAAGAGGGGCTGGTCTTCGTCCAGCCGCACGGAAAAGGCACCATAGTCCAGACTACCGCACACGCACCAGGGGCTAGTACTTAGCCCCACAATCAAACTCCCATGGCTAAGTGAAAGTAATAAATCTGCATAGTCTGATTGCCTGGTTCACCTCGTGGACACCTCCTTTACGGACAAAGACGTTGGATAAAGTGTGTTCACGCGTCATGACGAACACCCCCGTAGCATCTACGTGGGGGCTGAAGCCGATGACTGGCAACTTTTACAAGTAAAACGGCCGCACAGGAAGAAAAATCGCTTGAAACAAAAGGCGCAACACATAGACATATTACAAGCATGGGTTCATAAGATAGTTTTTACAACCCAAATACATCTACTCAAATATGACGTCCTTAGAACACTGGCCCTCTACTATTTGGGCCCCTTCTAGGACGTCGTCGAAGTACCTCTCCGGCTTCCGATGATCTTTGCCTTTGGGTGGGCCCGCGGTCGCCACGTCGGTGGCCTTCATATTTTCCCATTGCATGTTGATGCGGGCGAAGGCCATCCGGGCACCTTCTATGCAGGCCAAGCGCTTCACAACATCAATCCGAGGCAGCGCATCGATGAGCCGCTTCACCAAACCAAAGTAGCTACTGGGAATTGGTTCAGCCGGCCAAAGCTAGACTATTAGATCCTTCATGGCCAAACCAGCCACCCTATGCAGCCCCATCAGCTGCTTCAGCTGGTCGTTCAGAGGCGTTGGGTGCTCCGGCGCAAGAAATTGCGACCAGAACAGCTTCTCGGTCGAGTTCCTCTCCTGGGCTCGGAAGAACTGTGCGGCATCGGTGCCACTCTTCGGAAGATCCGCAAATGCGCCTCGAGAACTCCACTCTCGAGTGAGCAAAGCATATCTTTGACCTCCAAAAACACTCTGTAAAAGGAAGGCCTTACCAGCCGCTATCTGCCTCGCCTAACGGATCTCTTCGCGAGCACTCCGGGACTCGATCCGCGCCTCTTTAGCCTCTTGGAGAGCTTTGGCAAGTTCGGACGATTGGGCCGAAGTCTTCACCTCCAAAGCCTCGTACTTGCTGAAGGCATCCTTCAGCTCCTGCTCGACTTCAGCCACCCGAGCTTCGTGTTAGCTGGGTGTGGCCGCCGCCCACCCGCCCCGTTTTCCTGTCCGCCAGCCGCTTTGTCAGCGGCTGCCTTGTTTTCCTTCGCCTCTTTCTCAGCTTCAGCAAGGGCACCTTTGAGGGTCTCCACCTCGGTTGAACCAACTATGCTCATAATCAAGGCATTAAATGAGTTAACCTCTAAACATATATATCACTTTTGATATACAACTAAGCTTTTAAACATTATACGCATACCTTGCATCTCGTCGAACTGCTTGATAACACGGTCGATTTCTTCATCGGCCACCCGAAGCTTCCGATTGAGTTCGGGAACTTCTGCGGCCTGGGTGGTCGTCGCCAACAGGGAAGCCTGTTACAACAATAGAGAGTATGTTAACTCTCCCGAATACTATGTGGATCCTCTGTCCGGTTCCTTTCAAACCAAACAGAGCCTCAGGGGCTACTGTCTATACACAAGTATATTCCTTTATATGAAACAAAAATGTTTAGGACATTACGTCGCATACCTCAAAGCATGTCAATAGGCTGGTGCTCCTCCATGATGTAAGCACGTTGCAGTGCTTCCTCCAGAGCGGTGGGCGCCTTCGGATTAGTGGAGGTCGCCGATGGAGCTGATGCTCCTTCCTCCTCTTTCAAAGGGGGCTGCTCACCCGACCCCGGAGCCATATTGGTCTCCGGGATGGTGTCCGGCTGGGGCCGGATTGTTGGGGGTCCGCACCGTCGGTTGTCATAGGGGTCGCCTCCCCTAGGTCTTCGGCGGTCGAGCTATTAACCTCGGGCGCCTTCTCGACGGCCTCGTCCACCACCCTCGGCCAGGGGAGGTCCTTCGGGACAACACCTCAGTGTCATCCATGGTGATAGGCGAGGGGGCTTGTGGCGGCATCTCGCTCTCTACCATCTCAGGCGGCAAATAGTTCCTCTCCAATAACAAAGTTTGTAGGAGCTTGCGGGGAGGGCTGAAAGGAACATAGCAAGATAAGTTACATAATGGAAATAGGAGGGCCTAAGATAAACAATGAGCATTTGAATACTTACTATTCGGCCAAGGGCTTCACCCTGGGTGGCTTTTTGGGGACCAGTTCGGCATCTGAGTCCGAACTATCATGGAGGATCACCTTCCCTCTTTTGGGCCCCTACCCCTTCGGGTCTTCGGAGGCCGACCTCTTTTTCGTCCTCCCCTTATGAGGGGCGTCGCTTTCCACTTCCTCCTCTTCTTCTTCCTTGTCTCCCTTGTGGGAGGAGAGGGCTTCAGTCTTTCCGGACACTGTGTCTGACGGACCCTTGTGGCGGGGGCCACCCTTGGCCTCCTTGCCCTTCTTCTTCTTGGCCTTCTTCTCCGGTGCCTGATACGGCACCGGGACCAGCATCTCTGTTAGCTGGGGGGTGGCTGGGTTCTCCGGTAGCGGCGCCAGACAGTTGATCCGCTAAGCCTTCACCGTTCAGCCCTGTACGGAAGATGGATAATATAATCTTCATTACATCTGAAGCATTGACCGGATAGGTCTTCGGAAAAACTATGCTTACCGTTGAGGCCGGGTTCTTGATGTCGAGTTTGATGTTCCCGGTCTGCATCGGCCAACTCTTCTGGGCCTTGAAAAGCTGCTTCCATATATCTTCATGTGTGGTGCCGAAGAAGTGCTTCAAGGTCCGTGGTTCTTCCAGATTGAACTCACACATGGGGGAGGCCCGGAGTTGGCAGGGAAGGACACGACAAAAGAGCATCACTTGAATCACGTTTGTGAGACTACTGTTTTTACCCAACATGTTGGAGATGCGCTTCTGCAGCATCGTCACCTCCGGTTGGGACCCCCAATCAAGGCCCTTGGCGGTCCATGAGGTGAGTCTCGTGGGGGTCCGGATCTGAAGTCAGGCGTGGCCGCCCACTTGGCGTCGCGGGGTTCGGTGATGTAGAACCACTCTTGCTGCCACACCTTGACAGTCTCGACAAATGCCCCTTTGGGCCAGACGGCATTGGGAAGCTTGCTTACCATAGCCCCACCGCATTCCGCATGCTGACCATCGACCACCTTCAGTTTCAGATTGAATACCTTGAGCCATAGGCCGAAGTGTGGGGGATGCGGAGAAGAGCCTCACACACGACAATGAATGCCGATATGTGGATGAAATAATTTGGGGCTAGATCATGGAAATCTAGCCCGTAATAGAACATGAGGCCTCAGACGAAGGGGTGGAGGGGAAACCCTAGCTCTCGGAGGAAATGGGGAATGAACACGACCCTCTCGCCCGCCTCCGGAGTGGGGGTAACCTGATCTTTGTCAGGGAGCCTGTGCGCGATATCCGTGTACAGATAGCCCGTGCTCCGAAGCTCCTTGATGTCCTTCTCGGTGACGGAGGAGGTCTCCCACTTTGACTTAGAACCGGATCCGACCATTGCTGGGGAAGAAGGCAGTGGTGGGAAAGATTGGAGTTTTTCGGCGCTGGAGCTTGAGGATGGGGAGACAGAAGCTAGAGGAAGGCACGGGGAAAAAAGAAGGGACTTTTACCCTCTTATAGGGAGTGAAATACCAAACGCCCCCTCTCAAGCCTTAAAACTCGCCTGTTCCCAAAGAGAACGTGTGAACGATGTGGTTGGATTACCCAAAATCGTATTGATGGGAATTCTGCAATGGGCGGGCACGATCTCTATTTTGACAAGACGTGCCAATGGAGGCTATGCCTCGAAACGCGAAACGGGAGGCGTGAAAACGGTTCGAAATGTTAAAGAGCCAAATGTGACACTTCACCGAAAAAGTTGTCAGTAAAATACACTATTTTATTTTGATATCTTTCCTTCATGGCTAAGGGTTGTATTAATTATACAGAGCCGGATATAGTTCCTTTGTGCAAGGAATTATCCTAAAATGTTCAGGAGAAGGAACCCGCCTTGCAATACCGAAGACAATCCACGTGCCTAACACATCGTCACCGCAATAAGTATGTGAGTTCTTTATGACTAATGTTGAGTCCATGGATTATACGCACTATCACCTTTCTGCCATTGCTACCCTCTCTAGTACCATGCAACTTTCGCCGGTACCATAAACCCACCATATACCTTCCTCAAAACAGCCACCATACCTACCTATTATGGCATTTCCATAGCCATTCTGAGATATATTTCCATGCAACTTTCCACCATTCGGTTTATTATGACATGCTCCATAATTGTCATATTTCTATGCATGATCATGTAGTTGACATCGTATTTCTGGCAAAGCCACCGTTCACCATTTTTTTATACATGTCGCTCTTGATTCATTGCACATCCCGGTACAACACCGGAGGCATTCACATAGAGTCATATTTTGTTCTAAGTATCAAGTTGTAATTCTTGAGTTGTAAGTAAATAAAAGTGTGATGGTCTTCATTATTAGAACATTGTCCCATGTGAGGAAAGGATGATGGAGACTATGATTCCCCCACAAGTCGGGATGAGATTCCAGACAAAAAAAGAGGCCAAAAAATAAGAGAAGGCCCAAATAAAAAAATAAAAAATGAGAGAAAAGAGGGAAGGGGCAATGTTACTATCCTTTTAAAACACTTGTGCTTCAAAGTAGCACCATGATATTCATGATAGAGAGTCTCCTATGATATCCCTTTCATATACTAGTGGGAATTTTCATTATAGAACTTGTCTTGTATATTCCAATGATGGGCTTCCTCAAATTGTCATAGGTCTTCGTGGGCAAGCGAGTTGGATGATTATAACCCACAAGGGGATCGTTTCGTTTGTAGCCTTCTTCATTAATAAGAGTGTCGAAACCAACGAGGAGCTAAAGGTAGAACAAATATTCACTCAAGTTCTATCGACCACCGATACAACTCTACGCACACTTGACGTTTGCTTTACCTAGAACAAGTATGAAACTATTTCGCAAGACTAAATCTATGAGTACTTTGCGGGAAAAAAACTACGGATAAATTGCAAGGTAATAAATGTGGATAGCTTTTGTCAACAAGAAAGTCATTTGTCCCTAGGCAATCGATAACAAATACCGGTAATCATTCTTGCAATTTTACATGAGGGAGAGGCATGAGCTAACATACTTTCTCTACTTGGATCATATGCACTTATGATTGGAACTCTAGCAAGAATTCGCAACTACTAAATATCATTAAGGTTGTGAAACCCAACGATAGCATTAAGTATCAAGTCCCCTTTACTCCCATAAGCCATAACCCACTTATCCGCGTTTAGGCTGCTATCACCCCCGCAACACTGACAATAAGCAAATCATGATCATATTGCAACACCCTACAGCGGGTCCCCTCACATTTGCGCGAGATGGAGGGCACCGTAGGACAGCACCATAAATAAAATATAAAATCATACCAACCAAGATCACGATTAACCCACAGGACAAAACAAATCTACTCAAACATTATAGGGTTGAAGGAAATATGCCCTAGAGGCAATAATAAAGTTATTATTTATTTCCTTATATCATGATAAATGTTTATTATTCATGCTAGAATTGTATTAACCGGAAACGTAATATGTGATGATCATCATTATTAGAGCATTGCCCCAGTGAGGAAAGGATGATGGAGACTATGATTCCCCCACAAGTCGGGATGAGATTCCAGACAAAAAAAGAGGCCAAAAAATAAGAGAAGGCCCAAATAAAAAAATAAAAAATGAGAGAAAAGAGGGAAGGGGCAATGTTACTATCCTTTTAAAACACTTGTGCTTCAAAGTAGCACCATGATATTCATGATAGAGAGTCTCCTATGATATCCCTTTCATATACTAGTGGGAATTTTCATTATAGAACTTGTCTTGTATATTCCAATGATGGGCTTCCTCAAATTGTCATAGGTCTTCGTGGGCAAGCGAGTTGGATGATTATAACCCACAAGTATAGGGGATCGTTTGTAGCCTTCTTCATTAATAAGAGTGTCGAAACCAACGAGGAGCTAAAGGTAGAACAAATATTCACTCAAGTTCTATCGACCACCGATACAACTCTACGCACACTTGACGTTTGCTTTACCTAGAACAAGTATGAAACTATTTCGCAAGACTAAATCTATGAGTACTTTGCGGGAAAAAAACTACGGATAAATTGCAAGGTAATAAATGTGGATAGCTTTTGTCAACAAGAAAGTCATTTGTCCCTAGGCAATCGATAACAAATACCGGTAATCATTCTTGCAATTTTACATGAGGGAGAGGCATGAGCTAACATACTTTCTCTACTTGGATCATATGCACTTATGATTGGAACTCTAGCAAGAATTCGCAACTACTAAATATCATTAAGGTTGTGAAACCCAACGATAGCATTAAGTATCAAGTCCCCTTTACTCCCATAAGCCATAACCCACTTATCCGCGTTTAGGCTGCTATCACCCCCGCAACACTGACAATAAGCAAATCATGATCATATTGCAACACCCTACAGCGGGTCCCCTCACATTTGCGCGAGATGGAGGGCACCGTAGGACAGCACCATAAATAAAATATAAAATCATACCAACCAAGATCACGATTAACCCACAGGACAAAACAAATCTACTCAAACATTATAGGGTTGAAGGAAATATGCCCTAGAGGCAATAATAAAGTTATTATTTATTTCCTTATATCATGATAAATGTTTATTATTCATGCTAGAATTGTATTAACCGGAAACGTAATACATGTGTGAATACATAGACAAACAGAGTGTCACTAGTATGCCTCTACTTGACTAGCTCGTTAATCAAAGATGGTTATGTTTCCTAACCATAGACATGAGTTGTCATTTGATTAACGGGATCACATCATTAGGAGAATGATGTGATTGACATGACCCATTCCGTTAGCTTAGCACACGATCGTTTAGTATGTTGCTATTGCTTTCTTCATGACTTATACATGTTCCTATGACTATGAGATTATGCAACTCCCGTTTACCGGAGGAACACTTTGTGTGCTACCAA
>NW_024117935.1:0-9574 GCF_003073215.2 Triticum urartu | reverse complement strand
AAACCGAATCAATGAGGGACTTCTACCTGTGTTATCCTGCAATTCTCACAAACACATTAGTCCCTCAACTAGGTTTGTCGTCAATACTCCAAAACCAACTAGGGGTGGCACTAGATGCACTTACAGCTATAGCTGCCATTGATTCAAGCTAGAGAGGATGACATCATCGAGAACCACAACAGGACCGCGTCGCGGCATCCACCGGGGCCGCCGCGTGCTGTCAATAGTGGGATCTGCATCGAAGCATCCATCAACGCCACTGTGTGTTGTCGTTGTTGCATCAGTGCATCTGTCATTGACGTCGCACGCGGCGTCGCATCATCCATCGGAGCCGCCGCGTGCTGTTGATAGCGGACGCTGCATCGAAGCATCTATTGGCGCCGCCATGTGTTGTCGTTCTTAACCCGGTGCATCCGCCATTGCTGTCGCACGCAGTGTCGCAGCATCCGCCAGCGCGGGTGCTGCCATGGAGCTCGCCATGCACTTTGCTGTAGTGGAGCATCGATGGTGCCGCTGGAGCTACAATGAAGCGTCGCAATGTCGTTGAACGCTCCGCTGGTTTGCAATGAAGCACAGCCAGAGTTGCATTGAATCGTCGCCGGAGCTGCATTCAAGCACCGCGGGTGCATTGAAGCCTCGCCGGGGTTGCACTGAAGCGCCGCCGGCGTCGTCGGTGCTGCACGATGCTGCCATGGGAGCTGGTGCGTGCTGCGAAGCATCCACGGACGGGGTGGGGGTGCCGCAGCTGCAAAGTCACATACATGGAGGCACCAACGGCAAGGACATGACCGGCGTTGCTCAGACTTTTCGTAGCATGAGTCCTGCTGTGTGGCGAGAGATGGAACAGATAGTGTTCAGGGTCGTGTCTCGACGGATCTATGCTCATCGGGATTGCAACATCCACTGTTGTGCGGTCGCCGGCGACGGTGCCGCGGCCGAGGCGTTGGTGCTGCAACCTCATTTTGTGCAGAAGGTCACGTGATGTCATCACAGGGCATGTTGTGTGTAGACGCATGGAAAGGGAAGGAAGACTAGCAGCATCGCATGAATTGGACGGCCACACGCGCTTGAATCGTACGGCTGGCTAGATTATCCGGCTGAAGAAGATTGCGTGCTATTGGAGGCACCGAACATGGATTGCGTATCCTAATATTTTGAACAAAGATGAGATAGCTTAGTTTGTAGGAGTAGCTCCTTTGTGGGTGGGACATGAGGTCGTGAGTTCAATTCCCCCATTAAGCAGTTAATTTTTCTTGCCAGCCCATGAGTAATCATGTGGTTCAAATGATGTACGTAACGGATACAGGTGGGGTGCAATGTTTTTAAGTAGGGGACGGGGGTTAGTACTACCTTACGTATATGTTTTAAATTCAAACAAAAGCGTAATTTTACGGGAAAAAATGTATTGTCACAGTGAACCCACGGAGTCAATCCGTACTTTATTATTAGGTAAAGATTAGCTTTCATGCATCGTAGCTTCTGCATATAAGCATAGAGTTACAACCACATATAAAGTAAATTTGGAGGCTTGGCGATGCCGACAGCGTTTTGACGACCCGTGCCATGCTACCTTTATCTCTGTCAAATGAGCACTACTATGCACGGACGATTTCTGCACGACATTTGTATATAAATTCTTCCATGCGTATGGCTGGATTGCCATATCGTACAGCTGTCATACATGCTATGCATCGTCCGCATAGCAGTTTTTCTGTCAAATCCCCTTCCGTTGTCTTGAAGACCCTTCTCTCCCTTCACATCAATGATCGTTGGTTTGTCAATGATGTTGCTTTAATCGTAGAATTGGCTACTCCCCATCTTCGCCTCATATAATGCCACCTCATGTGCATTTGCAGCTGATCGCACTCATATTTGTGTTAACCCAGTGTTTGTGTTAACCCACTGAATAATGTATGCCCCTAGCGACATTCTGAGTTTCTTGATACACAATTTATTTGAACATCTTGATTAGATACTCTGGTATTATCCCCCTTGATGTTTATGTGAACTTAACAATGGATGTATTGAGTACTTTTGTCTAGATCTGGATGGCACACATGATACAAATAATTGCCATATGTGTTATTGACAATTAATCATCTTTCCCTTTTGTTGATAAACTATAAACTCACATTTTTACTTGATTGCTTTCTATTGAGAAGCTAAATAATGCATGGGCATGCATAAATACTCCAAGTGACCGTAGTAATTCTTTCTTTTGTTACATGCCACTATTGGTTTTGCCCACATAAAAATGATTTTATGATATATTTGGTTCTTAATAGATAAAATGTGTCGTAACTATGAGACCCATTTAGAGGATGTTAGGTCGATGAGAGTAATTTCATGTGTCCCTTTCTTTTTTAATACTGTAGGTAGGCGAAAAGTGCCAGCTCAACGCAAAAAGTCACTTTGGAACCCGGGTGCATTGGAGCCCTATTTTTTGAACTGTGCCAAAGTGCTATTTTGAAGTTTTAAAAAATTCTGAAAACAAATCAACATGTTTATATGAATGTATATTATACATGTGTAAATTTTGATGCTGAAATAAATAGTTGAAGATCTACCATCAAAGTGAAATTAACAAAAAAGCCTGTCGATGGTCTATTTTGTGCGGATACTCAAGATTTTGTTTTTTTCTTCACAAGATTATTTGCACCGGTCCTGCGCAAGTGGAAGCTAAGTGCACCGGGCTGCCCTTCACAAGATTATGTGCATTGGCTCAAAAAAGGCTCGGATGCAACAAGTGCCTCGTAGGTGTGAGGCTAAGAAAAGGCTCATACACAAAGACTTGCTGGAGAAAAATAACGGTAATGGATCTAGAAAAACTGGGAGAGAAAGATAGAGAGAGAGAAGAAAAAAAATTAGCCGAAACCGTAGAACAATTGTTCTACGGTATTTTCATGTATAAAGCAGAGAGAGAAGAAAATGAGTGATTAATGTGGACCAACAAGGAAGTGAGCCTTTTCTTAGCTTCCAACACTGGTGGGTCGGACTTGTTCTTGGGGATGGCAATGTTCTGCACCTGGTAGGGAATATCCGGCTGTTGATCCCCGTATACACCAACACTGGTGTGCCATCAAGGAGGATTGTTGCGGAGCCAGACCAAACGCCATACTGGTCAGATCGGATGCTTGGCTCGAGGGCTAAACCAAGCGAGGTCCCTTTTTTTTACGGGTAGAAATTTGTATTACTCGTCCACCAAAGTCCTTACAATCAATCGCAGCTAGTTCCAAAGCCTCAGAAAGACCAGAACCTAACCAAGTCATGGTTCTACCCTCACTACGAGCAAATTTAGCTAAGCTATCACTAACTTTATTTTGGCTACGACTTACATGAGTAATACAATTTTCACGTAGAGATATAAGATATCTAATCTCCTTGATGATGGAAGAATATACCGATCTGTCAACCTTTGAAGCCTGGATCAATTTCACTGCAATTATAGAATCCATGTCGATCTGCACTGGTAGCTCACTTCTATGGATGGAGAAAGATAAACCTTCCATACATGCACATAATTCAGCTTCAAGTGCATCCCGGCAAGAAAATAACTGTCTACAGGAAGAGAAGATGATGGCTCCCTTGTCGTCTCTTAACACCATTCCGGCATCGGCCGATCCATCAACAGCAAATGAACCATCATGATCAGTACACAACTTAAGCTAGCTGGGCTTAGGAGCAGTCCACTTGGGGTCTGCTACGACCATTACCGCATGTGGCCGAACTGGAGTATATGTTATGATTGACTTCCCTTTGCTAGGATCAGCAATTAGATCAGTTTTAATGCCAATTAGAGAATCCAAGTAGCTCATCAAGAACCTTCAAGAAGCCTCCATGGGTGGCGGGGATTTATTATGGACAATCTCATTGCGTATGTGCCACGCCCTCCATAATGTCATGAGAAGCATCAAACGCTCAATATCTGGCAGAGGAGCAAGAGCTTGCAGCAGCCACTCGACACCTGCATTCTGCACGGTAGTAATATTCGGAAGAGTCCATACTTCTTCCATAGCATCCCAGAGAACTCTCGAAAGGGTGCAGCGACATAGTGCATGGAAGCAGTCCTCAGACTCTATCGAACACACAGAGCACAAATCACTAGTTTCCAACCCTCTTGTATGCTTGTTACTCCATGTAGGCAGAGAGTTTGTAGCGACCCGCCATGCGAAATTGCGAACTGAGGGAGGAACATCAGTCGACCATATAAATTTTCAGCAGTCCCGACACCCATCTGGACGTCAGATGGGGCCCGTCGAAGTGCTTCTGTGAGCTTCCTCAAAGCCGACCTGGTACGCACTCCTCACTGAAAAGGCGCCAAACTTGCCAGGGCCCCACGCCAACGTATCATCCTCCTGTCTTGGCGACGCCCTGATTTTCAAAATCTCCACAACATCCACTGGCATAAAGAATTTCTGTAACAAGCCAACCTTCCATGAGCTGTTCTCATTCAGCAAATCTGAGACGAAGCGAATTCTGCACCTCCCTTGTAAAGTGAAAGGTTTATAAGAGAAGGGTCTGGGTATCCAATTGTCACGCCAAACACGTATATTTCTTCCATTCCCAACTCTCCAAATCAGACCCTTCTTCAAGAGTTCAAGACCGTAGCTAATAGCTTGCCAAGAAGAAGAAGCATTTCCGGCGAAAACAGTATACTCAAGTTTACCATCTGGATAGTATCTTGCTTTTAACACTAGTGTGCACAGACTGTCAGGCTTTGTAATTAATCTCCATGATTGCCTAGCTAATAGTGCTTGGTTAAAAATTCTGAAATCTCTAAAACCAACACCTCCTTTACTCTTTGGTTGCATCAGATTATCCCACCCATAGGAGTGCACTTTCCTCTTCCCCTTCTCAGCTCCCCAATAAAAGGCTCTTACCATTCTAGTAAGTTCATCGCACACTGAAAAGGGTAATTTAAAGACCCCCATCATATAAGTGGGAAGGGCATGATCAACAGACTTAATGAGTGTCTCCTTCCCTGGTTGAGCAAGGTGACCATCTCCCCACTGGAGCAATCTTTTAGTTAAGCTCATCTGAAGATTCTGAAATCTTCCCTTAGACATGCGACCATCAGGCGTGGGGAGTCCAAGGTACTTCTCCTCAAAAACCAAACTAGTGACATTGAGAACTCCTCTGATTTCCTCCTGTTTGACATAAGGGCAAGCCTCACCAAAAAGAATAGAGCACTTGTCAAAATTCAAACTTTGACCCGTTGCCTTTCCATATTGATCCAATGCTAGCTTTATTGTTTCGGCCTGAGCACGGTTTGCTTCGAAAAATAACATAGTATCATCAGCAAACAATAGGTGTGAGATCCCTGGAGCTCTTCTACATACCTTGACAAGGGTAATATCACCACTAGGCACATACTGCTTCAGAATTGCAGAAAGTCCATCAGCCACAAAAAGAAACAAGAAGGGGATAGCGGATCGCCCTGCCGAAGCCCACGCGACGATGCAAATGAATCCAAGAGGGTCCCATTAAGTTTGACAGAGTGACACAAGACATTATCCAATCCACCCATCGTTGAGAGAAACCCAACTTTTCCATCACCTGCTTCAAGAACTTCCAATCCACCCTATCATATGCCTTTGAGAGATCGAGTTTGTAAGCACAAAAGCTTTATGTAGGATCCTTTTCTTGCTTAATGTGGTGGATACATTCAAAAGCCACAAGAGCATTATCAGTAATCAAACGCCCTGGGATAAAGGCACTTTGCTCTGGAGAAACAATACCATCCAATAATGGCCTTAAACGATTCACCATGCACTTTGAGATGACCTTGTATATGACATTATAGAGACTAATCGGCCTGTAGTGAGACAAGCTGGAGGGGTTAGCAATTTTAGGAATAAGAACTATGGAGGTAGAATTTTCCCCTTCCGGCATAATCCCAGAAGCAAAAAATCCCCTGACCGCTGCAATCACACTATTTTGTAGCACGTCCCAATTCCGCTGAAAGAACCTCACGGGTAGACCATCTGGACCTGGGGCCTTCAATGGTCCAATCCAAAACAGGGCATCAGAAATCTCCTTATCACTAAAAGGAGCACACAAGCGCACATTGTCCTGCTCAGTGACTTTTGCTTCAAGCAAATCAAGAACCCATGTTGCATCCAACGCCTGGACTGCAGCAAAAATCCCTTGAAAATACTCATTTGCCAGACTGGCCATTTCCTCAAAGTTTGAATGAACCACAACAATACTGTCGGTTAGCTCGCGTATTTTATTTTTGCAAGCGCGCCAAACAGCCTTACTCTGAAAATATTTAGTGTTGCGGTCGCCTTCCTTCAACCACGTAATTCTTAAGCGTTGTAGCCACATCATTTCCTCCTGGTACAAAAGCTCGTTCATCTTATGAGTGATGTTTCTAATTTCTTGTCTATCTGCATTCATGGTCATAAGTTCCTCCAGTTGTGTTCTTGACTTGGCTAATTCCCTTGTTATATTGCCGAATTTCTTGCTGCCCCAAGTACTGAGTGTAGCCAAGGTCTTCCTTAGCGTTGTTTGGAGCTTCTCCAAATTGTCCACATTGCCAACAGATTCCCATGCCTCCTTAACAACAACAGGTAGAGATGAGTCTCTTTCCCAAAAAACTTCATAGCGTCTAGGTTTGGGAACTTGCTGGCCCGTGTCCGGAGCGCCCTTCAAAACCAACGCCACATGATCCGAGCATGGTGACACCACATGTTGTACTGTATAAAACAGAAAAAGATTGCGCCATTCATTTGTTGCAGTAGCTCTATCAAGACGAACCTTCACATTACTCGCCCCGACACGCAGGTTATCATAAGTAAACGGAATCCCTGAGAACCCAAGATCAATCAAACCGCAAACTTCTAGAGTATCTCGGAAAGCTATCATTTGTTGTTCCGGTCCAGGGGTAGCCGACCAAGGATTTGGATCCCAAGTGCACATTTTTTCTCGTGGGCCATCGAAATTCTCGGTTACCGCGGTAACCGCGAAATCCCGAAAAAAATTCGGACGAAATTTGAATTTGAATTCAATTTTTTTAATATACTATAGATTATCTCTGGCGCAGTGGTTAGGTCGTATATGTATTACAATTGCTTCGAGGTTGCAAGATCGAATCGCCACGGCAACATTTTTTTTCACAGCATCTCTCTTTTTATCGTAAAAATTGTGGGAAAAACTAACAGCAGCAATGGGACTCGAACCCGAGACCCTCAGGAAAGACTGGAACGCCAAGCTTACCAGCACGCCACAGGTCGCAGCATGTTCTATGGGAGTTCCTAACGTATGTAACCTAACTACCAGAGTTTAAATTCAAAAAATTCGAAAAATTTCAAAAGAATTCGCTCGGTACGTAGGTTTCTCGTGGGGTGGCCAGAAATGCGGTAACCGGGCGGTATCCGAATATTCCGCCCGGTACCCAAAACAGGTGTTCAAAATCCCAAAGAGCTTCATTAAAATCACCAATAACAAGCCAAGGCCTATCACACACACTCGTTAGACCCTGTAATTTGGCCCACATGAGGTGACGATTCTCGACTCGTGGTTCATCATAAACAAAGGTGAATCTCCACTGTTCTGCATCCGCATGTACCTTCACCAGAGCATCGATATACCGTTCCTCCTTGTCCAGGATTTCAACCACAAAAGACTCATGCCAGAAAAGAGCTAGGCCACCACTCAAACCATTACTGTCCACCCCGTCAAAACCTTTCAATCCGAGGCGTCCACGAATTCTTCTCATTTTTGTTGCTTTCTGTCTGGTCTCGCAAAGGAAAACCAACATGGGGGAGTGCGACTGGGAGAGCGTCGCAATTTCTCGAACAGTCCGAGAGTTCCCCCCGCCCCGGCAGTTCCAACTGATGAGATTCATTGCTCCCGGCGGACGCGAGGTCGCCGATGGATCAGTCGCTTCGTCACTTAATGCCTCAGGACCTTCAGAAGCGCCCGTACTGCTGCTGCCTGCTTCAAAACCTGCTTCAACAGCCAAGGACCGAAGGAGCATACAAACACATCTACTAGAACCCAACATTCATTGAGATCCGTAGTAGATATTGGAGAGACCAGCCACGCCGACCTAGAGTCGCCGTCCTGGGACAAAACTCGCCGGTACCTATGCCATCGCCTGGCCGGACCCTGTACCACCGCCGCCTGCTTCAAAATATGCTTCTACAACCAAAGACCGAAGGAGCAGACAAACACATCTACTACTAGACCCCAATGTTCATGGAGAACTGTAGTAGAGATTGGAGAGACCAGCCACGCCGACGTTGAGTCGCCGTCCTGGGACAAAGCTCGCCGGCACCCGCGCCGCCGCCAAGGGCGGCCGGCGATGGGCCAGCAAAAACCCTAGTCGCCCTTGCGATTGCCTCTTACGGAAAGAACTGTTGCATGATTACCTAGTCCCTAACCTGTCCCTTGTAGTATAGTGGCCCTGTTCCAAAATTATCAACATGTAAGTTCAAGATGCTTCTTATGCTCATTGTGTTTGTATCTTCTTGATGCTTCATCTTGAGTCAATAAAATTCACCCTTTATTGAAAAAGTTCAAGATGCTTCCCCCGCCCCTTACTCGCTTAACATAAAATTTTCATGGTTTCCATGTACATATGTACTGGTTAGCTTAGTCTACTGGTCGCATTTGCAATTGTTTGTTTATTCAAATGTTGTCCTCAAGGTCCGATGATTAATATATTTTATTTAATTAATTCAATAAACTAACCTTCCAAGTTGAAGCTGGTACCTATAGGATAAAGCAATCCTAATGTCATATACGTTGAAGCATATGTCTGGGTACTAGTGGGTTCCATAACACCCATCCCACTTTCTTTAGTGGATGCCCATGGCGTACTGATGTGTCATAGCATAGACCACTTTAATGATAGCCCAGCATCTTTCATTACTATTGCTAAGAAAATCTTTAAAATCATACACACATTATATTTTCAGCACCATGGATCTAGGAATACAAGAAAACTGTACAATTACAGTGAGTTGGAGAAGTCATACCATTCGGATCTTCCATCGTTGAGTTTCGCCGTGACAGCAATCATAACCAGCCAAAATAATGAGAAAACGAAATTGTTAGAACAAAGCATCATGGAAGAATAAAACAAGCAAGAACAATTACTTAGCTAGCAGCTATATGTTATTCTCCCTCCGTCCCATAATATAAGAGCGTTTTTTAGACTATTGTAGTGTAAAAAATGCTATTATATTATGAGATGGAGAGAGTACATGACTATAGCCATTCTCGAAAAAATACATGACTATATCTAGCTTGGAGACAGAGCAAAACTTAAACAGACCGTAGAGCATTCAGCTAAGTTCAGAGGCAGGAGATTACCGTGAATCCAGTTTTTTGGGGGCTGGAAGTGGTACCCTGTCCTGAGCAAGGGGTTGGTCACTGACGGCGAGGGTGCCACGGCCTCCATGCTCCCGTGGATGGAGGCGAGCTGCAGAAGGAGCACTGGCGACCATGGCCCGAGGGCCCATAGCGGATTCCACATTGAGTGGCTGAAGCGAAATTTAACAATGCTTAGCTAGCCGCCAGTTCACACCGTCCAATGGCTCCCATGACCACTCCTCCTCACCAAACA
>NW_024117934.1:0-9100 GCF_003073215.2 Triticum urartu | reverse complement strand
AGGCAAGAGGAGGATATACTATTACCAGAGAGGAGACAGATGAGTACGAGAGGAGAGAGGAGGCCGCTCGTCGCCACGCTGCAGCTCAGCAGGCGATAGCTTCTGCATCACAGTACGACCCCAACTATTATTATGGATATCCGCCAGGCCAGCCGTGGCCATAGACCAACTTAGGCCAAAAGCCTAAGCTTGGGGGAGTACGTATTACTCATCGAAATTACATTTATGCTCACACACTCATTGCTAGATGTCGGTGCTCGTACTTTTTCATTGTATCATCCATGCTAGTTTATTTTCCTTTTTTATGCTTTCTTCTTCTGTGTTTAATAAACCTTAAGAAAAACCAAAAAAATTAGTTGTATCTTTTAATTAGTTTACTTTCCATGCTTGTAGAAGTAATTAAAAAGAAAACCCAAAAATATTTTATGTTCTTCTTTTGCTTGTTGGGAGCTTTCCCGTGTAAATAGTTTTATTTCTTTTCTTTTCTTTGGGGTTTGATAGGATAAGACCATAATTAAATTGTTAAAGAGGCTCTTATATGCATTATCATTGATCTGACAAAAGAGCCCATATTGCCTTGTCTTCTCCTGTTTATTGAATGCCTGTAGATTTCAGCTTAGTCCAATGCACGTGCACTATTATTATTATTCATATCATTCGGTCGTGCAAGTGAAGGGCAATTATGATGATATATGATGGATTGGCTGAGATGAGAAAAGCTGGTATGAACTCGACCTCTTTTGTTTTTATAAATATGATTAGTTCATCGTTCCTGATTCAGCCTATTATGAATAAACATGTTTGCAATGACAACTAGAGATCATAGTTTCTTGTGCCATGCTTGATTAGCTATGAGTTAGAATGGTTTCCCTTGCATGCCAACATGCTATTAAAATGGTTATGATGTGGTATGATAGAGTGGTATCCTCCTCTGAATGATTTAAGTGACTTGACATGGCACATGTGCACGCATGTAGTTGAAATAAAATCAACATAGCCTTCACGATATTTATGTTCATGGTGGATTATATCCTACTCATGCTTGCATTCGGTGTTGATTAATTTTAATGCATGTTCATAACTGTTGTTGCTCTCTAGCTGGTCGCTTCCCAGTCTTTTGCTAGCCTTCATCTGTACTAAGCGGGAATACTGCTTGTGCATCCAATCCCTTAAACCCCAAAGTCATTCCACATGAGGCCACTATACCTACCTATATACGGTATCTACCTGCCATTCCAAGTAAATTTGTATGTGCCAAACTCTAAAACTTCAAATAAATATCCCGTTTTGTATGCTCGAATAGCTCATGTATCAACTAGGGCTGTCTGTACCTTCCATGTTAGGCGGGTTATTCTCAAGAGGAGTGGACTCCGCTCCTCACTCACGAGATAAATGGCTGGGCACCGGGATGCCCAGTCCCATGCTTTATGCAAACTAAATCAAAATAATTGTAAACAAAACTCCTCCTGGGACTCTTGTTAGTTGGAGGCGCTCGTTGTTTCGAGAAAGCCATGGATTGATGCTTGTGGTGGAAGGGGGAGTATAAACTTTACCATTCTGTTTGGGAACCGCCTATATAATGTGTGTAGCATGGAAGATATCGCCATCTCTTGGTTGTTATGTTGACAATGAAAGTATACCACTCAAAATATTATTCACCTCTGTTTCAAAACCGAGCTCTGGCACCTCTGCAAATCCCTGCTTCCCTCTGTGAAGGGCCTATCTATTTACTTTTAGGCCTCCTTTGGTTCACAGGATTTTTATAGGATTTTTGTAGGATAGGATATTTGTAGGAAATAATCCTTTGGAGGCCTTTGGTTCACAGGAATGTCATCCTATTTCTGTACAGGATATCTTCCTTTCCTTCACATTTCGCAGGAACAGAAAAAAGAGGTCCAACCTAATGGAAAACTTCCTGGCGCGAACGACGCGCGCGGCGGCAACTATTCCCTCCCTTTTTTCGCTCGGTCGCTTCGCTCACCCGCGCACAAATAGAGAGAGGGAGGGGAAAAGAAGCAAAATCGACATGTCCAGCCGCCTCTCCTCTCCTCACACAGAACGGCGCAGCTCCCACCTTGAAGACCGACCGGCAGGGAGGATGGCGGCAGACGGCCGCGCGACGTGACCCCATCCAGGCGGCGGGCAGGAACCACCGGCAAGCTGGAGCATCTACCGTCGACCAGGTAGCCACCAAGCTCCAGCGGCATCCATCTGCCGCAAGTCTCTTCAGGTACGAATCTTTCCTTCTCTACTGATTTTTAGATCTGGTGCTAATTAATGGAGAAATAGTCCTGTCCATCTTGCCGGTGTGAGATGCCCCTAGAAATCCCCCGTATCATGAGTCTCTAGTCCAACCCAATCCCTAGATTATTTAGGAAAGGGCCCAACAAAAATTAGACGCGCAGTCCTAATTTAATTGCTCAGTTTGCAAGCTTAGAGTCCTAATCTAATAGCACAGATGTATAGTTGGTGCCGTCCACAGCCGCACAATCAGCAGCGATCCGACGGCTCTGGAGGAGGTTTACGCGCGTGAGAAATAAGTCAAATGGAAATAAACGTTTTCCATAGTCCTGTACATCTTGCCGGTGTGAGATGCCCCTAGAAATCCCCCGTATCATGAGTCTCTAGTCCAACCCAATCCCTAGATTTTTTAGGAAAGGGCCCAACAAAAATTAGACGCGCAGTCCTAATTTAATTGCTCAGTTTGCAAGCTTAGAGTCCTAATCTAATAGCACAGATGTATAGTTGGTGCCGTCCATCACGGGAGCAGTTCCTGCGTTCCCTACTTGTACTCTTGTAACTCTGACCAGGCAATATAATAGACTGTGGCTTGACTCATCTCTCAGCTCTCCCTAGTCCCATTATATGTCTTAAAACTTAATTTCTTTTATTACATAACAGTACATATTTTACAATCTCACTAGTCCCACTAATAATACAATCCAGTTTCTTCAGATGGATGATCAAGGCAGGATGATAGACTTTGGTATTCAAGGCCATGAGTTCAGTCAAAGGACTGCAATACCTTGTCCAAATATTGGTCACCATCAGGACAATGGTACAATTTCTCTTATTCTTATTCAATTTAATATGGTGAAATTTAATCATGGAAACACAATTGCATAATGTTCAATATATTCAAGGACTTGATGACCTGGAGTTTACTCAAAGAGCTACAGGACATCAAACAAATATTGGTCAGGACAATGGTATTGATTCTCTTATTCTTGGTTAAGTTAATTTGGTGAAATTAATACGGAAGCACAATTGCATAATATTTTGTGTATTCCAGGACTTGATGACTTGGAGTTCAGTCAGAGGATCATAGGACGCCGTCCTAATTTTGGTACGCTGCAGCATTGTGATGACCTTGACTTTGACCAAAGGAGTGCAAGGCAGCATGAGGATAGTGGTACAAGATCTCTTAATCTCAGTCTTGTTAATGTGGTGAATTACTGAAATTTAATCATGGAAGCACAATTGCATATTATGTAATATAGCTCTTTGCTTTGCAGTTTCAAAGTCCAAAAAGAGTCTTCCTAGAGCCAAGTGGAGTCACCAAATGAAGCTATATCTTATTCAACAGCTGAAAGATTTTAACGTCCCAGGTTATAGAACTCAGAATGCATGGAGTAAAGAGGCATGGAATAAGATTGTGGATAACATAAACAAAAAGTTTGGCTTGTCACTAGATGTTACCAAAGTGAAACAAAAGAACAGGATCTGAAGAAAGACTTCCGTGGTGTGAAAGATTTGGCAGCTGAGAGTGGCTCTGAAGAAAGACTTCCGCGCTGTGAAAGATTTGGCAGCTGAGAGTGGCTTTGGTTGGGACCGCATCGGAATGAAAGTTGTTGCCCCAGATGCCGTATGGGAATCATTTGCGGAGTGTCGTAACAAGGATGCACTCATATGGAGAGACAAACACTTTCCATATTATGATGATTTATTTGCATTGCATGAAGGTAAGTTATAATATTGCATGGAGAGACAAGCACTTTCTGTGTTGTAAACATGTTCTCACTAGTTTTTAATTATCTCCAGGACGGTATGCTGAAGGAAGGAATAGGCGTGGCATGGACTATTATGCAAACAGGGATAAAGAACCATCACAAACCAATTTTGCAGAATCACAAGGGACCAATGATTATGATGGATCACCCTCACCTAATATAAATGTTGCTGATTTTCCCATTGAAGAAGAAGGTGAGAAAGACACTTCTGATTTTCCCGAGCAGCAATGCCCATCAAGGCGCTCCACACAAATGAATTCTCAGTTTGTGAAAACACCGGAAATCTGTGGAGCAAGACCCACAAAGAGGCAGAAAAATAGTGATTTTGAAGAGAAGTACTTGAAGCTCAAGAAAGAAGAAATTGAACAGTTTGCAGCTATTGAGGAGAAGAAGCTTGAGGATCCCTATAGCATCAGTAGGTGTGTCACAACACTTGAACGTCTACCTGGTCTACAAATGGCTGATATGGTGATGGCTGCTGATATCTTCAAAAGTAAGGAGAATAGAGAGCTTTTCCTATCGTTTTCTACTGACGAACCAAGGTTAGCCTGGCTCAAAAGGCAGATTGGGCATATCTAAACATATTACTTGCAGGCTGCTAGGTAGTATTTTGGCATAGCACTTAAGATGCGTGGAGTCTTTTGTTGGACGCAAACAAAGTGCGTGGCTAGCTAGGTTGTATTTTGGTAGAATTACTTGAAGTAGAAAGCTGAACTAGGGAGTAGACGTACGTGGCTGGGCAATATTTTGGTAGAACTACTTGCTGCAGAAAATGAAAGAGCAAGCATGTAGTAGTTGCAGAAAATGAACATGGCATCTAGTACTTTGCTTTAATTACAATTTCGACATGCCATAATCTTGGTTTGCAATACATTTTCTTGTCATACATTTGTTTGCACTACACGTTACAATGCATATATCAAGCTCTTCTTGCAATATAGTCCTCCCACAGTTTATCTGCTATATAATCCCGTAGGTGGTTTCCTGCTTCTCTTGTGTTATTGAATGCTCCAACATCACTAGTATAGTTTTCATCTCCCATGGGCACGTCCACAATTAGATGTGGGTCAATATCTGGAGTGTCATTGTTGAGCCATGATACATCTCCATCATGAAGCCGAATGAAATTATGTAGGACACAACATGCCATTGATATGTCAACCTGTTTGCTGGGAGAATAGTGTGTAGCAACTTTTAGAACTGGAAATCTCTTTTTCACTATGCCAATAATTCTCTCTATATGATTCCGTAATTGTGCGTGGCGAAGGTTGAATAGTTCTCTACGATTCCTCGGCCTTTGACGTACTTGTGCTTGTTCTTGCAAATGGTATCTAGTTCCACGGTATGGGGCAAGAAACTATGGTGTGTTTGCATATCCCGCATCTACAAGATAATATTTACCATGAGGTACCTGAAATCCATGGTTAAGTGCAGCTTGGAGAACCCTTGCATCCGAGGCTGATCCTTCCCAGCCAGGATGCACATGCACAAACCTCAAATCAAAGTCACATGCAACCATAACATTTTGTGTGATTGTTTGCTTTCTATTTCGATATGGCTCTTGTTCATGTGGTGAGATAGTCATTGGAATATGTGTGCCATCAATAGCACCAATGCAATTCTGTATTCATATTATATCATGAGATATTATTTTGAATAAAACTTCAAACAACCATATTACATTTACCAATACAAAGTCAGAAATATATGAAAATGTATGCTTACATTGAAGTAGGGATGGAAATGTGATCTCCTCAAGACTGGATGTGGTCGAAGAGAAGGTGGGCGTATATAGATGCTTGCAAGCTTTGTAATTGCCTATAGTACATCTCCAAAGTGTCGACTGATGGTTTGCCCACTGTGCTAGAACCTATCCTGCAAGGTTTCATTACTGGCATTTTTTGCAACTGCATATAAAAATATCGCAACCTTTTCTTCCAAGGAGACTATTGTTGAATCTTCAAGTATTTCATTCTCACGCAGCTTCTCAACCAGAGCATGAAAGATGTAAGCCTCCATTCTGAAATGCCTTTTGCATAAGCTTTCATGCCCATTTAAGATTTCTTGGACATAAGCAGCTCCTGTAAGACTAGATGTATGCTTTGGTTTTCTCTCTCTTCCTTCTTCCATGGTAGGGAAGACAAATAACATGAATTCATCCTCCATCTGTGACCTCCTGTGATAGCTTGGATCCATTGAAATGTGTGTAAATCAGCAAGAAATGCTGAAAATATTTGTATGTTCTATCAGTGAGATGTGGATCAGCAAAGAAAATATCAAGCTAAATCATATTGTCAATGCATATGTACTAACCTCTTGTTTATGTTATCCTGGTTGTTGTTGATGACCATGCTAGAAGCTGGTGGCGGGGTTCCTTCTTTGGTTAGCTAACCATAAACTAAAGATGAGATTTGTGTGTATTCTGAAGATGAGATGTGTGTGTTTTGACCTCCACAACAAGATGATATATAGGGAGAGAAGGCTTGTACAACCATGTAACGGCTAGTTGCTTGAGAGCAACTAACGGCTAGTTGCTTTAAATTAAAATATTATTTCTTTATGTTTCCTATGTGTGTTCCTACCCTGTGAACGAAAGGGCATTTAATTTCCTATTCCTATGATCTGAGCAGCCACAGGATTGGAAATGCATACACCTCATTTCCTATACGTTTCCCATTCCTATAAAATTCCTATCCTTTGAACCAAAGGAAGCCTTATGCTGAGTCATCATCCTCTTATTAAAAAGCACCAGTTGGAGAGCACCGCTGTCATTTGCATTCATTACTGTTAGTTTACATTGAGTATGACTTGACTGGATCTCTTTTACCATGAATTACAATGTCTAGTCAGTCCTTGGTCTTTAAAGGTGCTCTGCATTTATGTTTTGCGGTCTCAGAAAGGGCTAGTGAGATACCATCTTGTTATATCATATTATGATTGTTTTGAGAAAGTGTTGTCATTCGAGATTTATTATTATGCCTCGCTAGTTGATTATGCCATTGATATGAGTAAAGTTGAGACCTATGCGTTATTGCAAATGTGGTTAGCTATAATCTTTGCTCAAAACTTGAATGCTAGCTTTACATATTTACAACAACAAGAGCAAATAGAGTTTGTAAAAGTTTTTCTTTATCACTTTCAGTTTGTCAACTGAATTGCTTAAGGACAAGCAAAGGTTTAAGCTTGGGGGAGTTGATCCGTCCCCAATGTATCTACTTTTCGAAACACTTTTGCCCTTATTTTGGACTCTAACATGCATGATTTGAATGGAACTAACCCGGACTAACGCTGTTTTCACAAGAATTACCATGGTGTTATTTATGTGCAGGAGCAAACGTTCTCGGAATGACCTGAAACTTCACAGAGACACTTTTCAGAAAATAAGAAAAATACCTGCCAAAGATGAAGGCCAGGGGGGCCACCACCTTACCACGAGGGTGGGGGGCGCGCCTGCCCCCCTAGGGCGCATCCCCTACCTCGTGGGCCCCCTGTTGCCTCTCCGACTCCAACTCCACCTCCATATATTGAGTTTCGGGGAGAAAAAAACCAGGGAGAAGAAATCATCGCGTTTTACGATACGGAGCCGCCGCCAAGCCCTAAAACCTCTCGGGAGGGCTGGTCTAGAGTCCGTTCGGGGCTCCGGAGAGGGGAATCCGTCGCCATCGTCATCATCAACCATCCTCCATCACCAATTTCATGATGATCACCGCCGTGCATGAGTAATTCCATCGTAGGCTTGCTGGACGGTGATGGGTTGGATGGGATCTATCATGTAATCGAGTTAGTTTTGTTAGGGTTTGATCCCTAGTGTCCACTATGTTCTGAGATTGATGTTGCTATGACTTTGCTATGCTTAATGCTTGTCACTAGGGCCTGAGTGCCATGATTTCAGATCTGAACCTATTATGTTTTCATCAATATATGAGTGTTCTTGATCCTATCTTGCAAGTCTATAGTCACCTATTATGTGTTATGATCCGTTAACCCCGAAGTGACAATAATCGGGATACTTACCGGTGATGACCGTAGTTTGAGGAGTTCATGTATTCACTATGTGTCAATGCTTTGTTCTGGTTCTCTATTAAAAGGATACCTTAATATCCCTTAGTTTCGCATTGCCTACGAGCTTTCCATATATTGTTCTTCGCTTATTTACTTTTCCATTGCTATTGCTATCATCACTACAAAATACCAAAAATATTACTTTTACTACTGTTACCTTTTGCTACCCTTATCACCACTATCATATTACTTTGTTACTAAACACTTTGCTGCAGATATTAAGTTTCCAGGTGTGGTTGAATTGACAACTCAGCTACTAATACTTGAGAATATTCTTTGGCTCCCCTTATGACGAATCAATAAATTTGGGATGAATACTCGACCCTCGAAAACTGTTGCGATCCCCTATACTTGTGGGTTATCATGGAGTCTTAGTCATCTTGCCCATGAGGCATGGTTCGCAAGCATCAAAATAATTCATAATTAAGTGATTCCAAAAGCCCATCATCATGGAGTTTCTTCATGCGCTTTACACCAATATGACCTAAACGGCGGTGCCACAAATAAGTTGCACTATCATTATTAACTTTGCATCTTTTGCTTCAATATTATGAATATGTGTATCACTACGATCGAGATCCAACGAACCATTTTCATTGGGTGTATGACCATAGAAGGTTTTATTCATGTAAACAGAACAACAATTATTCTCTAACTTAAATGAATAACCGTGTCGCAATGCACAGGATCCAATCATATTCATGCTCAACGCAAACATCAAATAACATTTATTTAGGTTTAACACTAATCCCGAAAGTATAGGGAGTGTGCGATGATGATCATATCAATCTTGGAACCACTTCCAACACACAACGTCACTTCACCCTTAACTAGTCCCTGTTCATTCTGCAACTCCCGTTTCGAGTTACTACTCTTAGCAACTGAGCCAATATCAAATACCGAGGGGTTGCTATAAACACTAGTAAAGTACACATCAATAACATGTATATCAAATATACCCTTGTTCACTTTGCCATCCTTCTTATCCACTAAATATTCACGGCATTTCCGCTTGCAGTGACCAGTCC
>NW_024117933.1:0-9640 GCF_003073215.2 Triticum urartu | reverse complement strand
TCACCCAGTTACGTTGTGACGTTTGGTAGCACACAAAGTGTTCCTCCGGCAAACGGGAGTTGCATAATCTCATAGTCATAGGAACATGTATAAGTCATGAAGAAAGCAATAGCAACATACTAAACGATCGGGTGCTAAGCTAATGGAATGGGTCATGTCAATCAGATCATTCAACTAATGATGTGATCCCGTTAATCAAATAACAACTCTTTGTACATGGTTAGGAAACATAACCATCTTTGATTAACGAGCTAGTCAGGTAGAGGCATACTAGTGACACTCTGTTTGTCTATGTATTCACACATGTATTATGTTTCCGGTTAATACAATTCTAGCATGAATAATAAACATTTATCATGATATAAGGAAATAAATAATAACTTTATTATTGCCTCTAGGGCATATTTCCTTCAGCTGTGACGGTGTGGTGTTCAAACAGTTAATGCCACTCATCCATTGATGAACTAGAGTCCATCTCCAGTTTGAATTGGCTCTGCTTTTAGTATATTTTGCTTGCTACCCCAAAAATGCAGTAGAATTTAGCTTATGAATTGGTCTGGTTGGATTTCTCAAGTTATCTCAAGATGCTACAAAATAAATGGTTGTTGTCTCTCCCTTTGATGTTTGATTTGATTTGATTCGATTTCCTCACGCCTCTCGGTTTGCTCTGTTCGTGCTGCTGCCGGATCCAGGAAGGTCTTTGAGAACCTGAAGGTTCTTTTTTTATTGATAAGTGCATGTGTGGGTGGCAGCAGATCAACCTCCTTCTCAACCCATGTCTAAGCCCAGCCCCTGAGATACTCACCTTCTCAACCCAATTTTTTTGTCTATCTTGTTCCTTGACAAACAAATTTTTTTAGGCCAAAACTTTTTGTTCCATTACTACCATCTTGCTGCGCTCGATATCCATGCCCTAATTCATACCTGATCCATTCTTAGATGCTAGTAAGTAAACATGACATGTGGTAGAAAACATATTAAGCCACCATTATGTGTGAATTACACCGGCTCATGTCAGCGTATGTAGTTTGGATGGAATTTTCTTTTTGGCAACAAATGCATCAACTCTGACAGAACCATTCATGATTAATCCTGTCCTGTGCAAAATGTAGTGCTAGTTCTGTAGTTCGTCATATGTACACATGTGCTCTGCAGTTTTAGTTCTTCTTCTTGTGTTGCTGCACTTGGTCTAGAGATACAACAACATTAGTTAGGTCCATGCATGGATGGATGGATCAACACATACAACTAGCAGTGCTAGTAACAACAACAAAATAACCTTGTGATTGATTCTGTTGAGGCTAGCATTCTCTGTTTGTTTTGGAGCCCAACCATGTACTGTACGTAGTAAGCTAGCTCACACACACGCATAGCCAGCTCGATTGATTTCTTTAGATACTAGCACCAGCACGCCTGTGTCTCCTATACTAGCTTGTTTAATTTCTGTACTAGCTCAACAGCACTAGCTCTGACTTGTTCGTTTGATTCGGAGCAGCAGGCATCCTCCGTGGATGATGACGACAACCAGGGCATCCACGGCCACGACGACACCCCGCACATGGTCCAACTCGGCTACAACCTCCTCTACCGCGTGACTGCGGCGCGGTCGTGTTCGGCATCGACTACAACCTCCTCTCCGGTGAGTCCATCTCCTACCTCTAGCTCCCTCTCTTGTGCTGCTATAGCAGTACCTTGCTCTGTTTCATGCGCATAGGTGATTTTGTTTGTGCTTGTGCCATGAGAAAGATCATTCCTATTTACAATGATGATGATTCAGAGTAGAACACTTGTTAAATTCTGCTCTTGTACTACCTCATTTGTGGTTGTTGGTTACTGCAGTTAGGTTTTGTTAACTGTTGGTGTTTAATCTAGCTAGCTAGTAGTATTGGCAGCTAGCTAGTAGTGTTGGCAGCAAGCTACTCCTGTACTAGTTGTTCATCCATATGTGTAATTGATCCTTCCCAGTAATTGAATAATGTGAAGAAATCCTATTGTATCAGCTATGCAGTGCGAACATCTGATCATTTACAACGGAAATCTTTGTTTGCCTCCCGGTAGAAGTATTTCTTGTAACATTTTGGTGATTTCCTTTTGGTAGATGCAGTGTATATATTACATATTCATCCTTATGTGTAGGATCTTTGGTTCATTATACTGACTGCATGCCACCTCTGTCATCGCCGACCCGTCTCCCGCACCATCGGCACCGCCCCTCTGCCTTCTCCTTTGATGCTGTAGTGGATTCTTAGAATGAAAATGTTGTGTACATCAAAAATATTTTATGGTCTGTGTTTGCAAATCCATGGTTGTTGAATCATGTCTTATAATTGTATTGGAAATTGCTAGCCTTTTTGGCTAGTATTTCTTTAGTTGATTCTTAGAATGAAAATGGTGTGTACATCAAAAATATTTTATGGTCTGTGTTTGCAAATCCATGGTTGTTGAATCATGTCTTATAATTGTATTGGAAATTGCTAGCCTTTTTGGCTAGTATTTTTTTTGGTTTTGGTTCGTAAGTATGCCTATGGTTAAACCGTCGGCATAGATATGCACAGGACTACCCAGGGCCTGCCATGTGGCAGGGATATGCCTATGGCAAAGTCGTCGACATAGGTGAAAATTTATGCCGACGGCTTTGCCATAGGCATAGCTCTGCTGCCAGGAATCACCAGAGGCCGCCACGTGGCAGAGGTATGCCTATGGCAAAGCCGTCGGCATAGGTGAAAATCTATGCTGACGGCTTTGCTGTAGGCATCCCCTGCTGCCAAGAGTCACCGCAAGCCGCCACGGGGCAGGGCTATGCCGTCGGCATAGATTTTCACCTATGCCGACGGCTTTGCCATAGGCATACCTCTGCCACGTGGCGGCCTCTGGTGATTCCTGGCAGCAGAGGTATGCCTATGGCAAAGCCGTCGGCATAGGTGAAAATCTATGCTGACGGCTTTGCTGTAGGCATCCCCTGCTGCCAAGAGTCACCGCAAGCCGCCACGGGGCAGGGCTATGCCGTCGGCATAGATTTTCACCTATGCCGACGGCTTTGCCATAGGCATACCTCTGCCACGTGGCGGCCTCTGGTGATTCCTGGCAGCAGAGGTATGCCTATGGCAAAGCCGTCGGCATAGGTGAAAATCTATGCTGACGGCTTTGCTGTAGGCATCCCCTGCTGCCAAGAGTCACCGCAAGCCGCCACGGGGCAGGGCTATGCCGTCGGCATAGATTTTCACCTATGCCGACGGCTTTGCCATAGGCATACCTCTGCCACGTGGCGGCCTCTGGTGATTCCTGGCAGCAGAGGTATGCCTATGGCAAAGCCGTCGGCATAGGTGAAAATCTATGCTGACGGCTTTGCTGTAGGCATCCCCTGCTGCCAAGAGTCACCGCAAGCCGCCACGGGGCAGGGCTATGCCGTCGGCATAGATTTTCACCTATGCCGACGGCTTTGCCATAGGCATACCTCTGCCACGTGGCGGCCTCTGGTGATTCCTGGCAGCAGAGGTATGCCTATGGCAAAGCCGTCGGCATAGGTGAAAATCTATGCTGACGGCTTTGCTGTAGGCATCCCCTGCTGCCAAGAGTCACCGCAAGCCGCCACGGGGCAGGGCTATGCCGTCGGCATAGATTTTCACCTATGCCGACGGCTTTGCCATAGGCATACCTCTGCCACGTGGCGGCCTCTGGTGATTCCTGGCAGCAGAGGTATGCCTATGGCAAAGCCGTCGGCATAGGTGAAAATCTATGCTGACGGCTTTGCTGTAGGCATCCCCTGCTGCCAAGAGTCACCGCAAGCCGCCACGGGGCAGGGCTATGCCGTCGGCATAGATTTTCACCTATGCCGACGGCTTTGCCATAGGCATACCTCTGCCACGTGGCGGCCTCTGGTGATTCCTGGCAGCAGAGGTATGCCTATGGCAAAGCCGTCGGCATAGGTGAAAATCTATGCTGACGGCTTTGCTGTAGGCATCCCCTGCTGCCAAGAGTCACCGCAAGCCGCCACGGGGCAGGGCTATGCCGTCGGCATAGATTTTCACCTATGCCGACGGCTTTGCCATAGGCATACCTCTGCCACGTGGCGGCCTCTGGTGATTCCTGGCAGCAGAGGTATGCCTATGGCAAAGCCGTCGGCATAGGTGAAAATCTATGCTGACGGCTTTGCTGTAGGCATCCCCTGCTGCCAAGAGTCACCGCAAGCCGCCACGGGGCAGGGCTATGCCGTCGGCATAGATTTTCACCTATGCCGACGGCTTTGCCATAGGCATACCTCTGCCACGTGGCGGCCTCTGGTGATTCCTGGCAGCAGAGGTATGCCTATGGCAAAGCCGTCGGCATAGGTGAAAATCTATGCTGACGGCTTTGCTGTAGGCATCCCCTGCTGCCAAGAGTCACCGCAAGCCGCCACGGGGCAGGGCTATGCCGTCGGCATAGATTTTCACCTATGCCGACGGCTTTGCCATAGGCATACCTCTGCCACGTGGCGGCCTCTGGTGATTCCTGGCAGCAGAGGTATGCCTATGGCAAAGCCGTCGGCATAGGTGAAAATCTATGCTGACGGCTTTGCTGTAGGCATCCCCTGCTGCCAAGAGTCACCGCAAGCCGCCACGGGGCAGGGCTATGCCGTCGGCATAGATTTTCACCTATGCCGACGGCTTTGCCATAGGCATACCTCTGCCACGTGGCGGCCTCTGGTGATTCCTGGCAGCAGAGGTATGCCTATGGCAAAGCCGTCGGCATAGGTGAAAATCTATGCTGACGGCTTTGCTGTAGGCATCCCCTGCTGCCAAGAGTCACCGCAAGCCGCCACGGGGCAGGGCTATGCCGTCGGCATAGATTTTCACCTATGCCGACGGCTTTGCCATAGGCATACCTCTGCCACGTGGCGGCCTCTGGTGATTCCTGGCAGCAGAGGTATGCCTATGGCAAAGCCGTCGGCATAGGTGAAAATCTATGCTGACGGCTTTGCTGTAGGCATCCCCTGCTGCCAAGAGTCACCGCAAGCCGCCACGGGGCAGGGCTATGCCGTCGGCATAGATTTTCACCTATGCCTACGGCAAAGCCGTCGGCATACCTCTGCCACGCGGCGGCCTATGATTCGTTAGCGTTTTTTTACGGCGTCGTCTGTTGCCGTCAGGGGAAAATCACTATCGACGGCTAAACTATGCCGACGGCCAGACGAAAGCCGTCGGCATAGGCCCCTATGCCGATGGCTAAACTATGCTGATGGTCTAACAAGACTACGTTGACGTGATCTATGCCGACGGGGCTATGCCGATGGCAGCCGTAGGCATAGATGTATGCCGACGGGAAATGGCCTATGCCGACGGCCCTGGGCCGTCGGCATAGGTGGCGAGTCCGGTAGTGTTAGTTCGGGCCTTAAGTCAATTATAGAGATAATATCTACGATTTGTTATTTAGATTGATTTTTTTTGGCTTCTGTACAAAGAGGAGCCCCAGCGTGGAATCAATCAAACAAGACTTAGAAGAATAACCATCGTTACAGCCCCCGGGGCAACATGAGCAAAGCTAGTCGTGGCATAGCAGTAGCAGCCTATCCAGACGCTTCTGCAATCATCATTTGTGCTCACACGACAGCCTCATTGCTTTGGCGCTCGTATCACGCCCTGCAACAACCTTCACCCACCAGCCGCTCGTGGAACGAGCTGCGCATCAAAGGAGGCTCTCAGTTGTCGCGACTTGGCCATGGGAGATGGTACAGCGGTGGGCTTTCCTAGTTCAGCAGCGGCGTTTCAACATCTTCGAGCAACTAGGTTGCTCGTGCTGGGACGGATGAACATAGTGCCTTCTACCCTAGCCCCTAGGTTTGGATGGCACCCATTTCAGGCGCAGGGCCAAAGATCTGCCAGTTGTTTCATGCCACGAGATACAGCAACGTCGTGCCTTGTCTGGAAATTGGGGTTCCTTAGGCTGCCACCGTAGCTGTTCCATGGCAGCTCGAGGATGAACTGCATATCGAGGAGGGATGTGAGGTTATGCATGTACTAGTACTAGTTGACTGCCCGTGCGTTCCTACGGGAGAACAAGCGGATACATAGAGAAACTAATAATGTTATGCTATACCCTCCGTCATGTCACCTCCCCCACATGATATGGATTTGCAACTGAAATCCACTATATATCCCATTGTGTTCGGTGTGCAATCAGCGTGCAACTTCTAAATGTTGGTATCTTTTTCTAACGCCCATTCCTTTTTATGGGAAAACATTATGAAAACTTTATTCATTGGTATAAATAGTTACATCAGCTATCAGATCAATATTTAAGTCATGCATATCCTCATACCAAACATGATGATGTCCCTCTGCATTAGAAGTTGAAGTATGAGCCACTCTATTGATTTATTTAGGACTAAACACAAAAGATAAAATTGAATAAAACCTCTGGCAAGAAAAGTGCGCTCTTCATAGATCATCGCGCTTGGCTAATAGAGTTTCCTCCACCCTGCATGATCTCAACCACCTCCATGCAGTCGCTATTGACAATTAGCTTGTTGCATCCTACCTGTAAATCACAATATAAATAGGTACTTGTACTTAAAGCTTTGTGCTTTCCATTTATATAATAAGTAAATAGACGTATACAAGCACACAAGTATCACGTGAGTAAGCTTATCCAACATGGTTCATCTTATTCATAGGTAGCACTCTAATGCAATAATAACTATTCTACTAAACAATGAATCTTGTCACGCCATGTCATTTTGCATTGTGAAAAGCACAAATATTGACTTTTGGGAAAACATATATCCATCACTATTGTGACATGGGAGTTTTGTAATGGAAAAAATCACATGTAAGAGGTTAGTCACGCCTCTTTCATGATCTGAGATGTTGAAGCTAATCATGTTCGTACTGCAAAATGAAGAGCAACCCAATGCATCACGATAGCAAACCAAAGTGCACTGTGTACTTATGTATCAACAGTAGTTCATATTATATGGCCATGATGACAGAATATAAGAGCATCTCCAGCAAACATGCAAGATTAGCCACACGCTTAAAAAAACAACTATATTGCACGCGCGATCGAAACTGGCACTCCAGCAGACGCGCTAAAATCCCGCGCGCGGCAAAGAAGGTTCAGCGCACTGGGGAAAATGGCATTGCGCGCTGCTTATTTGGGACGCCCGCTTGCGCGCTACAAAATCTGGGCTGCTGCAGGTGGGGCCGCCTGATTGGGCACCGTGTTTTTGCGCTTCTGGTAAAGCAGAACACCAGTCCAGCGCACTAAAATGCTATTTCCATGCTGCAAAAAAATTTAGCAGGCCACACAACCGCGCGTCTGTTGGAGATGCTCTAACACAATATAAGTAGTGTAGTAACTAATCAAGGGTAAAAAAAGTGCAATGCTGCATGCTTAGCCCTTGGTCTTAGGTTGTTAGCAAAACAAATATCGCGCTCTCTTTTCAGGAACGGAGTTTAATTAATATCTACACAAAAAATTAGTTAGGCTTATGAACACAAAAATGAAGAGGAGACACTACAAAATTCATGTCTAGAAGAGTCGTGCTTACTTTTGAGCATATAGAGAAATGTAACAGAGAAACTATATTTTTTCACCAAGTTGTTTCAAATTTCGGAAAGTGATAGAGATTGATCTAGCTCATGTTTATCTTATGTAGATGGACGTGGTAACCATCCCTTACAATGGTACTATGTAATTCCAGAGTTTTTCTCACTTCTTTAACGATGTGGTACATGCAACAGAGGAACTTGATGCGGCAACCCACGCTCTCTGGATGCGACATTAGAAACGGCGACAAATATAAATGCCACGTGTTTCTTTGGTTCTGGAAGTTATGTTAACAATTTTATCTTCAGGTTCTCTTATAATTCGTCCAACTAATGTGCTAACAAATACAAATGATCTGGAGATGTATCTCAATAGGGTAACAAAAAATGGAAATTCCAAACAAAACACAAACTAAAAATTGTGTTGATCCCACTCTTAGGAGATGTGTAAATGGCAGGTTTGAGAAGAACAAAAGTTACTGGAAATTATATGGCAGATATTGCAGTAATTTACATAAAATCAGCAGATCTAATGCTCTATATTATCTCATTTCACCCTTGAAGTTGGTGAGGAAAAAGAAACAAATAAGAGTTTAGTTACTTGAGTGCACACCAAAGTGTAGTTGTTATGCAAGTAGTATTAAGTCCATTGTTGGGGATTGCGAGCTAGATAAGATTTTCTAATCATCAGATCTCTGATTTCATCAGTATCAAACATGTGGAATGCCCATGTAGCCTAATACAATCTACTTCAGCTATGCATCTACCCAAATTTAAAAAAAGTTCAAAGAATGAAAAACAAAATACAGTCCAAAAAAGTGAGACAATGATTTTTCTAATGATACAAGGGAATCTTAAATTTTGCCCTTACACTTGGTTTTCATGCCATATTCAGACAGCTACATGGAAGTATTCTCTGTTGCTATAATCATGATCAATATTACATGAAATAAATGATACAATTGTCCCAATTAATATTATCTTATTTATGATAAATAATATAGCCTTGACAACTCATAGCTCATAGATGAAGCCATTAGTGACATCTCAACTCTCTGTAGTCATATTATTCACCAGCAGCTTTGATTAATTGTCGCTGCATTGTATTTGTTGTTCATAGAAGGAGCATGACATACTGGATCCCACTATGAACCGAACCACTTGTTGTACTATTTACCTATTTTAATTGTATGATGCTTGCGACAACAGTAGAGGGTGAACTTACTATAAACTTCAGGGTTTCAGAACAATGACTCTGAGCAGAGGAGGCAGATGGATATTCGCATTACCAGAATGTAAAGCCTAGCGCAACGTCGAGTTGCTTCCAAGAGCGCACCTGTCCTGGATGTGGCATCCGCACATAGTTGGTCGTCGGCATGGAGTTAGCTAGCTATAATCAAAGCCAATGAATTAGCGATTGCATTAGCCACAATTCATGCATTGAACTCCAATGTATTAATATAATATTTCTGTACTGTACAATAGGTTATCATCTATTAAGGATAAATTGTTATATAATAAATGGGAGCTTTGTTGGGGAACGTAGTAATTTCAAAAAAATTCCTACGCACACGCAAGATCATGGTGATGCATAGCAACGAGAGGGGAGAGTGTGATCTACGTACCCTTGTAGATCGACAACGGAAGCGTTTGGTTGATGTAGTCGTACGTCTCCACGGCCGGACCGATCAAGCACCGAAACTACGGCACCTCCGAGTTCTAGCACACGTTCAGCTCGATGACGATCCCCAGACTCCGATCCAGCAAAGTGTCGGGGAAGAGTTCCGTCAGCATGACGGCGTGGTGACGATCTTGATGTACTGCTGTCGCAGGGCTTCGCCTAAGCACCGCTACAATATTATCGAGGACTATGGTGGCAGGGGGCGCCGCACACGGCTAAGAATATGATCACGTGGATCAACTTGTGTACCTCTGGGGTGCCCCTGCCTCCGTATATAAAGGCTCAAAGGGGGGGGCGGCCAAGAGGAGGCGCGCCAGGAGGAGTCCTAAGTAGGACTCCCCCCTTTTCCTAGTTGGAATAGGATTCGTGGAGGGGGAGAGAGGAGGAAGGGGGGCCGGCCCCCTCCCCTAGTGCTATTCGCGCCCAAGGCGCGGGC